>NW_027497173.1:0-148685 GCF_021521415.1 Bidens hawaiensis | reverse complement strand
GGGTTTGGTAAAACCCATGACCCGGTTCTTTTTTTTTAATATAAAATTGTTTTTTAATTATGAATAATATCTTAAAAAAATAAATATTAATTTTAGTATATCCCTATTTTATAGATTTTCATATCAAATATTTGAGATTAATTTTTAATTTAATGAGATGTTATAACCCGTTTAAGGACTGTCTGGGTTTGGTAAGACCCATACCCGTGAATTCGGGTCAAATGCATGAGAAGCCTTCATTTAAAAATCAAGCAATCTGGTGGCTTCCATAAAAGGGGGGAGCGACCACATCGCGACACGTAGGATTTTTGAGCTTTCGTTTATATATATTATAAATAGACATTATACAAGTAGATTAAGTCCATCAAGAGGCCTTGAACCGGTTAATAACTTGAATTCTTATACTCCCTCTATCTCATTATAAGTGTCCACATTTCTTTTTTTATTTGTCCAATTACAAGTGTCCACTTTTAAAATTTATTAGTCAATTTTCAAGTTTACCCTTAAACACATACAACTAACATTAATAAACAATATTGATGGATCCACTTTTCAAGGGCATTATTGTCATTTGGTAGAAAAAAATGTAATCATTCAATCCACCTTAAACTTTGTTTTTTCAAACCTGGAGACTTATAATGAAACGGTGGGAGTTTCATACTTGGTTTGAGATTTTTTTTTATATATATATTAGCAAATAAAGCCCTATTTTTTACTATTTGCGTTCAATTATCTAATAGGGTGTTCCAGTCACATGATCTTAGTTGGTTATACTTGTTGTCCTTCTTCACATAGTCTCCTTTGCGTGACGATTTTCTTCCTATTATTTTTCTCTTCTTATTTTATAGCTTATTAGGGGTGTGTATAGATCGGTTTGTGACGTTTTAAGGCCAAACCCATAACCATAACCAATATGTCGGTTAATAGATAGTCATAACCATGACTGATCCGTTATGACGGTTTCGGTTAATCGGTATTGAAGGTTATAGCGAGTCGGTTATAGATCGGTTAACCGTGACCAAACCAATGTATAATTGAGCATAAAACCAAATACTAAAACAATAAAAATGACATGACATATTTCAACAAAATATACAATTCTTAATATTAATAATATATATTCAAACAAACGATAAATGACTTAACTTTTTAGTAAAATTAAATCATTTAGTTAAAAAAATACATAAAACTAAAATCATCATTGTTAGTTTTTCATCACAAAGTTTTCTTACTTCATAGATTTTGTTAGGTTTTTTAAAATTACGTATTTTTCTTATGCCAGTATATCATTATTTACAGTTTTGAAGGAGTATTATATAAAACAACTAGTTATGATTAATTTACTATTATAATCTTTATCACAAGTAAACAATATTATATAAATTTCTTTGTAATTATTGTTAATTGATATTCTAAATAAAGTTGAATACAAAATGAGCAGTTTACAACAATGGATTGGAAACATTTCAAAACTTTTAATAATTTAACGAGTCTTATCTACAAATCATTTTATTATTTATTTTAATACTTATATTATTTCATCGTAAAAAGTTATGACTGCATATAAAATTAAAAATACAATAATTATGGCTATACTGCCATTACAAAAGAAGAAATGAAAATTTGGGTTGAATGTAATAATGTTTTAAGTTTGAATTCAATTCCAACCGGGTTTTACTATGACGGGTCCTAAACAGGAGACGTTGATATTGAGCTATCTAGCATTGCCTGCAATAACGGGTGCATAGGTTTGTGTTTTGCTACTGGCTTACTCAAGATAACCATGCTTTATAAGTTGATAGTCATAAAAAAAGAAAAAAGATATCATTAGTTGAATTAATCATATTTATTTGAATTTGATAGGATTAAATAATAATAATAATAATAATAATAATAAATTTGTGTTTCTTATTACATTTATTCATCCAAACGTGAACCTAATTTCAAGGTTTTATTTAAAAAATCTAACCCTAACTGAATCAAATTCTGTCCTTTTCAATCATTTGATTCACATTGCTCGTAATTTTGAATGAGGAAACCCAGAATTCGATATTTATTATTATACCCCAATTATTATTATCAGTTATTGACCTACCTACGACGATGATTTCATGTGGTCGACGATGATCATTGCACCTACATTGCTACTGCTGATTTAATATTCATATATTAAATAATGGGTGCCGAAGGGATGGTTTTGTTCATTGCAATTGTTATTATTATTATTATTATTATACTTTTCCCTTTGGCCACACCAACACCACCACCAATGGAGAATCAGAATCAAGAGGAAACAACGGTACCCACTCTCTTCTGTTCTTGCTCATTTTTAAGCTTAATTTATTATATATATATACATAATAGTTTGTTTTTTGGTGTTAGTTACTTGATTACTTACATTAATTGGTTTTTAAGATTGGTTTTAATTCGTGGTTTACTTTCATGCCCACCAGGTGTTTGTTGTTTTGCTTCACCCACAGTTATTACCAAATGCTTTTTTGTTTCTTTCATCAAGTTTGGATGTAAATTTATATAGTTATTAGTGTTAGTTACTTGTTTACTTACATTAATTGGGGTTAATTAAGATAGGTTCAGACAGCTGTTAATTTGCCGTTTTTGTTGTTTTACTTCACCCACTATTCGTTATGGCTCGGGGTGCAAACAAGCTGAGACGCTCGAAAAAAGACGAGCCTTATCGAGCCCAAGCCTCAAATAAAGCCTGTTTGTTTGTCGAATACAAGCTAGAGCCTTAACGAGCCTAGTGTATATTAAGTTTTCATTCTTTTGGACTTCTATGTATTTATTTCACAATGCATAGCCGAGCTTAGGCTCGTTAAGATTTTTTCAAAATATATAAAATTCATTAAAAATGATTAAGTTAGTTAATAAAAAATAAATGAGCCGAGCTTAGGCTCGTTAAGATTTTTTCAAAATATATAAAATTCATTAAAAATGATTAAGTTAGTTAATAAATAATAAATGAGCCGAGCTCAAGCCCGGCTCATTTATACCCCATCTTGCTCACTTTCGTTACCAAATGACAGTTGATTTTTGTTTATAACATGAAACTTTAGATGTAAATATATATAGTTTTTGGTGTTGATTACTTGATTACATCCATAAAATGTTGACAAGATAGGTTCAATTACCTTAGTTTTTAATTTACTTTCATGCCCACCTAGTTTTTTGTCGTTTTGCTTCAACCACATTCCATTATGGTATCTTGCAGATTGAACAGTTATTTGTTGATTGTGGATCAGCAGAAGCTCTTCCAGATCTTCAATATAACGACATTGATCAAGCTATAATCGACTGTTTGAGGGATCATAACAATAATATTAGAAGGCCAGATGCTGTTCCTATAAGACGCAAGTTGTCTGAAGAACACGACAGTTCTTCTTTGGATAAAGAAATAGAACCCATTCCCTTTATTGTTTCTAAAGCAGAAACGGGTGGCAGCATTGATAGTACAACAATTATTATGGTGGTTGTTTCTGCTGCAGCTATTACGTTTTTTCTTGCTACCCTGATCTTTTGTTGGTATACAAAGACTTATGGTGGAGTGCAGAATGATGAAAAGCCTCTTTTGAGCTTGAGTAGGCGCGAGTTCTTGAATGGTAATTTTTTTAACAAGTTATTGCATAAAAGTAACTCCAATGGCCTGTTTGGTTTGGTTTCTGGTTTTTGTAACGGGTATATCCTTAAAATCCGTTTTTCAAAAGATCGGTAAAAATTCTCAAAGTTTCAAGAGTTTTGATTTAAGGTAACCTGTTAGTGGGAAAAACCATTTAACTTTTAAAAGATTGATAAAAACTCCCAAACTTTCAAAATTTTTGATTTATGGAACCCTTACGATGGGAAAAAGCCTTTAAACTTCAAAAGATTGATAAAAATTCTCAAAGTTTCAAGATTTTTGACTTAAGCTAACCCGCATAAATGTATAATGGGAAAAAAATTTAACTTTCAAAAAGTTGATAAAAACTCCAAAAAGTTTCAAGATTTTTGATTTAAGGTAACCCGTATAAGTTATTGTGTCCTTAAAGTTTGATCAAGTTAATTTTTTTCTAACTTGTGCAAAATGCCCAAAAATCACATCAAAAGCTTAAGTTTTATGCAATCTTTGATCATATTATCTACAGGATTCAAGCTTGTTTGCATGTTGGATATTAATATGATGTTAATCTTTCAGGTTCTTCACAAAAATCTTCATATAACATACAAAACTCCATTAAAAATCCTACAATCATCGGTAATCAATCGTTTGGTACCACCACTTCAGACCTACAAAAAACAAACTCATCTTTAAATTTAAGTGTATCATTAGGTATCCCATTAGAACCACCACCCGGAATTTTAACCGCTTCTGGAATAGCCCCTCTAAAACCGCCACCTGGCAGACCAGATTTGGCTTTAAAGACCCCACCTGGCAGAACCGATCTAACCGTCCAATGCCCACCTGCCAACACTCATTCTCCACCTAACCGATCACCTGTCGCTGCAGTTCCAGTTCCAGTGCCGCCTGCCCGAGTTCCTTCGGGCAGGCGGCCTCCAACTGCTAAGCCACCGCCTTCTGCAGCCCCACCGCCACCACCACCGCCGTCGTCTGGAAAAGCGCCACCTCCACCACCACCATTTAAGAAAGGTCCAGCCCCACCACCTCCACCAAGTGGCGGTCGACCGCCACCTAAGCCGCCTGGCCCAGGGTTTAAATCTGCCCGCCCTAATTCATCTGAACCGGGTGAGGTTGATGGTGATGATGCTAACAAAGCGAAGCTAAAGCCGTTCTTTTGGGATAAGGTTAACATGGCTAACCCTGATCAAGCAATGGTTTGGAGTCAAATTCGAGCCGGTTCGTTCCAGTAAGTTGTGGTTCATAATTTTTATAATATATTATAAATCTGATTTCTCTGGTATACTGGTATGTCCAGATAGTGGTTTCGGCCCCCAAGTTTAAAAAATATGTTTGGTCCTTAAGATGAATAATAGAGGCTAACTGCCTAACTTTTCTGTTAAGTTTTTATAAAAATGACCAGAATACCCTTAGGTTAAAAAAACAAAAACAAAAAAAAGAAATATAATTCTTCATGCAATTTATAGGTTTTAATTTTTATAAAGAACTAAGCTTCTGAAACGTGATGTGTTTTTTAATGAACAGGTTTAATGAAGAGATGATTGAAAATTTGTTTGGATATAGTACTCATACTGAGAAAAAGAAAGGTAACAACAACAATAACAAGAAGAGTTCATCACTAGACCCCTCATCAAATTTGGTTCAAATTATTGATCCGAAGAAGGCGCAAAATTTGTCCATTCTTCTAAAAGCACTGAATGTGACGACAAATGAAGTTTGTGATGCACTTAAAGAAGGTAATTCTTTTACTTATTATAAGAAATAAGTAGGGGTGTGCATAGGCCGGTTTAGGTTTTTTTCGGTTTTCACAATTGGTTTGGTTCGGTTTTGCCACTTGGGCTTGAACTTTTGGGCCAAAAAAAGTGGCCCAAAATAATGAATTTGGGCCTAAATATCAATTACCGTGGAAGGTCTGCGCAGTTTCTGTTTTTTTAGGGGCAGTGGAAACGGGCCAACACACAAACACTTTTTGTCTTTTAGGAAATAAAAGATTTATAAAGGGTTAAAATGTTAGTTGTGATTACAATATAATATAACTAAAGCAATATTATACATTATGAATTAAACCTTTTAGAGGGTGTTCACTAAGAACAGACTTTCTATGACTCTAACCCATTTGAGATAAAACACAACTCAATTCGACCCATTCATGAGTACACGGCTCAAAATGGTCTTCACAAGCTCTAAAAGAGTTACTTTCTTCTTGAGATTGTGTTTTATTGTTTATCATTTTTTTCTTCTAAAAACAGTTATAAATGTAATTAGGAAGTGAGCTCCCCGTAGAACTTATTCAAACTTTATTGAAAATGGCACCAACGGGAGAAGAAGAGTTGAAGCTACGGCTGTATGACGGGGACATGTCTCGCCTCGGAGCTGCAGATCGGTTTTTAAAACACTTAGTGGAAATTCCATTTGCTTTTAGACGGCTCGAGTCATTACTTTTTATGTGCACACTTCAAGAGGAACAAGATGTCACTAAGGAGTCCTTCCAAACATTAGAGGTCAAACTTTTGTTCATTTTCGCTTTATTCTTTTGTTTTATTATCCATTTGTCTGATTTTATGGTTGTTTGTACAGGCTGCTTGTATACAGCTTAAGAAGAGCCGATTATTCCTTAAACTCCTGGAAGCCGTTTTAAAAACCGGGAACCGTATGAACGACGGAACATTCCGCGGGAGTGCACAAGCATTTAAACTTGACACACTCTTAAAACTTTCCGATGTAAAAGGTGTGGATGGAAAAACAACTCTTTTACATTTTGTTGTCCTTGAAATCATCCGAGCTGAAGGCATACGGGCCGCTAAAACCGCCCAAACCAAAAGATCCTCCAGCTTAACTTCCGATGAGCTTCTAGAAGAATCCGCCAACAGTTCTCAAGATTCCGATGAATATTATCGCAACCTTGGACTTCAAGTGGTTTCTAGTTTGAGCAGTGAACTTGATGACGTCAAGAAAGCCGCCATTCTTGATGCCGAAGGGTTGACTGGCACGGTTTCTAAATTTGGACACGCGCTTATCAAAGCACGCGAGTTTATAAACACGGATTTGAAGAACACAGGTCAAGAAAATGGTGATGACGACGAGGACGAGTTTGCGGTTATTTTGGCTAATTTTGCAAAAGATGCTGAGAAGGATGTGATGTGGATGCTTGAGGAAGAAAAGAAAATAATGGCGCTTGTAAAGGACACCGCGGATTATTTTCATGGGAAGGCGGGAAAGGATGAAGGGTTGAGATTGTTTGTGATTGTTCGCGATTTTTTAATAATTTTGGATAAAGTTTGTAAAGAGATTAAGAATAATCCTCTTGTAAGACCGATTAAGATGACGATTAAGAAAGACACTTCCTCGAAGACAGAAATGAAAGAGGTTTCGACAGCCGAGTCGAAAGATGGTAAAGAATCTAGGATGGCACAAACAACGGATGTTTCAGAACCTAGGATTACACAAACAGAAGATGTTTCGCCTTCTAAGCAGACAGAAAAGAAAGATATGTCATCATCTGAGACAACAGATGTTTCGGAACCTAGGATGAAACAAACAGAGGATGCTTCATCACCTAGGTTACATGAAACTGATGATGTGCAACACGAGACACATGACAATGGGAATTTACAACCTAGGTTAGAGGAAAGTAATGATGTACAACCTAGGACAATGGAAAATAATGATGTACAACCTAGGACAACGGAAAATAATGATGTACAACCTAGGAAAGAGGAAAACGATGAGGAAGTCAAAGAGTCACAACATAAGACACAGGAAACCGATGATTCACAACCCGTGAGTCAAAACAAAGATGTTGAGGAAACGAGTGGGAAGGCTTCGGAAACCGAGAAGGTCCCGTTTCGTGTTCCACACCAACGAGTTATTCCCACCATTGCTATGAGACGTGTGGATTCGTTTAGTTCTAGTTCGAGCTCAAGTTCAGAAGATGTTTCATCACCTAGGACCCATGAAACTGATGATGTGCAACACGAGACTCGTGAAAATGGGAATTTACAACCTAGGACAACGGAAAATAATGATGTACAACCTAGGAAAGAGGAAAATGATGAGGAAGTCAAAATATCACAACATAAGACACAGGAAACTGATGATTCACAGCCCGTGAGTCAAAACATAAATGTTGAGGAAACGAGTGGGAAAGGTTCAGAAACCGAGAAGGTCCCATTTCATGTTCCACAACGAGTTATTCCCGCCATTGCTATGAGACGTGTGGATTCGTTTAGTTCGACCTCAAGTTCAGAAGATGTTTCATCACCTAGGACACATGAAATTGATGATGTGCAACCCGAGAATTTTCACCGTAGGCCGGATGAAATTGATGATGTACAACTTAGGACAGAGGAAAATAGTGATGTACAAGCTGGGAAAGAAGAGGAAGACGACGAGTTACAACATAAAACACAGGACGCTGATGATTCACAACCCGCGAGTCAAAAGAAAGACGTTGAGGAAACGAGTGGAAAAGCTTCAGAAACGGAAAAAGTCCCATTTCGTGTTCCACACCAGCGACTTATTCCCGCCATTGCTATGAGACGTGTGGATTCGTTTAGTTCTAGTTCCAATTCAAGTTCAGACGAGGACTAATCCATATTCGTTTCCTGACATATAAGGTATTTTATATTTCCACACTAAAGTAAAATAAATTTCACCGAAAACGACACACATTTGCTGACGAGTTGTTACTTTTGATTAGGAAAAGGAGAGGGTAGCAGTGTAGCAGCACCCTTGCCGTTGTACCATATGTTGAGAGTAAAGAAGAAAATGATCATGTTGGTATATGAATGTAAATTGTTGTAAATCTCAATACAAGAACACCCTACTCAATCTTTTGTGTATTGTTGAGTGGAGGATGAAAACTTGAAATGATTGTATATAGTGATGTACAATGGATTTTTTGACCTTTCATAGGCTAGTTAGTGTTATGCAAGAATTATTGATTATGCAAGAGTAGTATGATGATGTTGTCAAAATATGAAAACCTTTTAAGAGTGCTTGGGATCTTGTTTAACTTTTTTCAACTAGTTAATTACAAATTTCATCATGTATGTAAACCGGGTTCTAGCCGAACATGCAATGAGCCATGAGCCATATACATATGGCTCATTGCATGTTTGGCTAGAACCCGGTTTTGATATTTGTTGACCCAACTTCAGTCGGTTGATAACCCGAACCAGTTTGGCCCAGAACCCGATTTATGCACCTTTGCACTTAACCCTCCCCATGCTACGCCGTCCCTTCCAATTGGAGACAAGACCCAACTTTTTCAATAAATAGTTTGTTGGTTTCACAAGTTTTAAGAAAAATTGTTAATGGTTTGAACCATTTTTTAGTTTTCGAGGTGATTAGTTTTCACTAACTTTAAAAAGAAAACTTGGATTAGTCGAACTGGCCATTACTGTTGAGTTTGGCGCTTTAAAGCATTTTAATCATTAATTTGTATTAAAAGGTGAAATCAAGACGCTTGGTAACCTTTGAATAAAAAATAGATCAGATGGAACATCGCTCTCGGGGGAGGATCGGTGTAGGTTCAAAGTGTAACCGAGTTAGGCTAAAATAAATGTAATCGGGTGTATGGAATGTCTCGGGGCTGGTTGTGTCTAGCTTCTTGCTAGGCCCAGTGCTTGTATGTATCGTTGTTTTTTATTAATGGAATTTTTCGTTTGTCTTTTCAAAAAAATATATACGGAGTACATGTTTAAGTAAGCATTCCGATAAGGAAATTTATAAATATATTGTAACAGTAGACAACAAAATTCCAACTTTTGAAAAATTTAAACTGAACCTTCACGAGTTAAAACATAATTATAAATTGAGAAATACACAAAATTAATAAAAATATGGAATATAAGCAATAAACGTTCTATATGATATTAAAAAGAAATAGAAACCATACACGTAAATTGATAAAGAAACTTAATAAAGAAATTGTTCTAATAAGGAAGTTGATGCTGCTTATTTTAAGCTAAACTTGATTATGTCACAAGTTCACAATGACAAATATTTTTCTTCAAATAATGATGCTCTTTGGTTCGATCCGAATATCCTCTTTGATCATTCGCAAACTGGCCGATAATTATGTCCCTTATAAGTTGTCGTATATCTTTTCGAAACACAACTACTATCAGCTTCAAAATAGGCATCATCGAAACATCTACCATTGTAACTTTGGTCCGGTTCTGTGAACCGAACACCTTTTGGCCTCCTTCCAAACTTTGGTCCTCCCTTATAAGTTGTTGCATCATTATCGAAATACCTACCATTGTGACTTTGGTTCGGTTTTGAAATCTGAATACCAATTGGCCACGCTGAACTTCCGGTTGAACTCGATGTGGAGAGTGTGGGTTTGATACCACTCTTGATCTTGTTATTGGACACCATTGTTACAAACACAAACTAATGAAATAAGTAAAAGAAACTATAAGTAGGCTTCTGATATTACAAACTGTTAATCTATCCCTTTATATAAACTAACTAAACGTCTTCTAGATTAAGTAATGAACACTTGGATTGCAAGGCAAGTTACTATTTAATTTTATCTTTAAATTAGTTTCCTTATTGGTTTTCCTATTTTTACGCTTATGTTTCCTCTAAACATGTAACATAATCGGTGCATGTACATCCATACTTAGAGGTGCACAAAAAACCCGAATCCGGAACCGGACCCGAAATAAATACCTGGAACCGGTTTTTCTAATACCCGGGTTTTTAATACCCGAACCCGACCCTACCCGTAGGGTACGGATAGGGTATGCATTTTGGCACTAAAACCCGAACCCGAACCGGACCCGATTTGTACCCGGTAATACCCGAAAACCCAATTGGTACCCGGTAATACCCGAACCCGGAACCGAGATTTTCCAATACCCGAAACCGGGTATTTCAAATACCCGATGTATACCCGAAAAATACCTTAAAAATACCCGAATAATACCCCTAAAAAGTGTAAACTTTTAAAAAATCCAATCTATATAAAAAAATACCGGAAAAAAACCCGAAAAAACCCGTAAATAGAGTTTTTTCAATACCCGATAATAGGGTATTCAAATACCCGGTTTTAGAATACCCGGTTCTATACCATACCCGAACCCGATGCATAGGGTATGATTTTTAGAGACAATACCCGACCCGAACCCTACCCGACTATTACCAATACCCGGTCATACCCGTACCCGGTCATACCCGAACCCGTGTATTTAGAAAACCCGATTTGTGCCCTCTATCCATACTAACCCAATAGTCTATTGTGGGCTTCGGCCCAACTCATATAAAACAAGCCCAAACAAAGTCTTATGATTACTAAATATAAAACTAACAAATAAACGAGTCCAACATGATAGCGGGCCGGGGCGAAGCTTCATCGAGGCCCGGGGGTGGCCCCGGCACCCCCTGTTTTTTTGCGCAGTAGTGTAAATTTACCCGTTTTCGGCCGAAAATTTGAGCCCCCCCTCGTTTGTGAAATTTTGTATGCATTTTGAGCTCGCCCCCCGGTGCCTCAGTCCAAGCTTCGACATTGGACCGGTTCACATCTAAAACCGATTTCAATCAAACCGGTTCCCAAACCAAACCAAACCGAGCCGAGCCGTCGGTTCGTATAGCGGTTCAGCCTTTTCACAATCAAACCAGTTTTGTTTTCAAAACTAGTTTAACCGGGCCGGTTAAAGAGGTTCTAAACCAAACCCAACCAGTTTGGATCGGCTCGACTTGTTCTACGCAGAAACCGGTTTCTAAACCGAACTGGTTTGACCATGCAAAACCTAAACCGGTTCGTTTTGAAAAGAAAACTGGTTTTGTACACCTCTAACTTGTGTGTGTGGGTGTTTCTCAAATGGTACCACCATCACCAATTTCAGCTTGAGTGTCATGTTGGAATACTTCTTTTAAATCATTTATTATGATAACTATAAAACGTTCACAAATATTTATCTAATTATTAACTACTAGCTTAACCATATGTCCATAACTATCAATGCACAAAATACCGAAATCGGTCCTTATCCGTACCCGACCCGGGGGTATAACCTGATATTTGGTTTCTCACCAAACCTGTATCCGGAACTAGAACCGACCCAGATTCGCCGGAACCGGTTCCACCTTTACCTAGTCAAAACCCGACCTGACCCGAAACCCGAAAAAAACCTGGAAAACCCAATCGATACCCGGAACATGACAAGGTTTTGACTTTTGTTGATCATACCTGAAATTGGTTCCTATCCGATTCCGGTTCCTAAAAATAGCCGTTTGTGCACTTCTAACTACCAACAAACCCAAGTCAACGTATCAAACTCACCTGTATTGCTGTACAGTGTACACCATAGATCGAGACTTTTGTTGGACCAGTCTCTGCTTCCTGACGGCCCATTACTGTTGACCTTTTTAATATTCACACCGTACGTACATTAACTTGCTTTTGCATTCACACCTATACACCACGTGTGACAGATTGGATCATTGGACCACTTCAATTCTAAAACAGGTACCTCACAAACGATTATGACGTATGGAATTAAATATAACTATAATATAATATGTGTTCTTTGGATACTCTCCTTCACCATATTCCTTTTTCTTTTTAACAACCATAATAATAAAACATGATTGTTTTTTGTCAAGTATAACAACATCATTCAATCCAGCTTACAAAATTGAAATTTCATTTTTACACATGTTCTAATCTAATTTTAATTAGTTATATTTTAGTTCCTTAAATAGAAAAGAAAAATATGTATGAACCAAACATCTTAGATTTAAATCCTTTTATATTAGTTCATAAACATATATACAAAACACATGTCATTGTTGGATAACCATTTTTGTCTTAGAAAATTAAACTTTTGGTCTTGAGGTCTAAGTGGACTTAATGAATCTGAACGTAATTCATATATTTATTTGTGCTAGAGAAATCAACATCAACCTTAATACAATCAATAAAATGTAAGCCATGCGAGAAGGATCTCGACAATTTGATCGTTTAATTAATGGTTAAAAATTTTTAATGACATATAACATATTCGTAATTTAATTGAATATTTACGGTTTGAATTAACTACCTAAGGTTCCTTTTAACTAAACGGGTCAACATGACTGTCAATATTTGTTATATATTTTTGGTTTTTATCATACATTATGCAATCAAAACTAGCTATCCACAAAAACTAGCTAGTGTTAGATGTTTTATTCCTTATAATTTATAGTTTTATTTAAGCTGCAAACATTAAAATATGTATGGTTTTTACTCGTTTTATTATGTTTTTAATTTTATCGTATAGTGTGTAGATGTTTATGAATTGGCTTGCACGATCATTTTTCATGTATGATGTATTATGTTGTTGATCATGTTATCCCCTACACATGGAGATATTTATGTGTATTAACTCCATCTAAACAATATTTTTGTAACAATTGTAGTTTGTGTGCTTATATTTTATTGTTGATGTTGAAATAAACATGTATAGGTTATATGAAATGCTATTTAGAAATGAAGTTACAAGAAGAATTGAAAGAAAACAATTTGGATCGTTCATTTATTATTAATCTTCAATGTTTACAAACAAACGAGAAAGGTGTAACTGCGGAGCAATATTATTAGGATAATTAATGAGCTAAGAAATTAAAACATCAACTTGAACGCGCTTATGATACCATCGATTGGCAATGAAGAGGATACACTCTTTTGGTGTGATAGCTGGTTTAATTAGGAATGATAAACTAAAGGATATTTTCCCAAATTTATTTAAGTCAGAGAAAGATAAGATGTGTGTTGTGGCAAACATGAAATCAAGCGGTGTTAGTGGTGCGTTCGTTTTTAATGAGTCATGGACTCAAACACTGTCATCTATAGATGAAATCAGTGAGTTATTTCATTGTTTCGAGGAGTCACGAAAGTCGCCACTGAACAACAACATAGATCGGTTGTCTTCGGGAGGCGACACTTCAGGCATCTTTTTGGTTCGTTTCATTAAACTATTGAGTAAAGAAGAGATTTTCCCACATGACAATCTCTTGGGTAGAGTAGGTCTAAGTAGAATTCTAACAAGGGTGAAATTGGGAAAAAGGAACATTTTTATACCAACTAGGATTTGTGATGTTTGTGGACAAGCACTTTGAATCTATAGACCATCTACTCATCTTTTTAAGCATACTATGGTGATGTGGCAAAAAGTGAAACTAAAGACTATTATTAATTTCAAGAAGAATGATGAAAAGATTCAAGGCAGACTATCTTCTTTAGATTAAAAATATGACGATATTTAATTACTTGGATTGAAAAGATTAGTATAATTTAAATAGAATCACTATTTTTGTTTTATAGGCCTAGTATCAGGGGCGGATCTATATAAGGCTTAGGGGTAGCCCGGGTTACCCCTCAACTTTGTCGGTGAAATGTAAAATTAGTGTAATTTTTTTTTTCTTTTTTCTCTTTTTTATGTATAGGTTACCCCTGAGTAAGTATTAGGATACCCTTAGAGACAAAGCAGACCAAAAATGAACTTGGGCTCAGAAAATTTCCGATGTATTTCCGGTGAATTTGAGAAGATGGTGGGAGCTTAAAGTGGAGGCCTAGAGGTTGAAGAAGATGTTTAAAAAGTGTGAATTAAAAATAGAAAATGGGTAAATGGTAAGTCTAGTGAGTGTAGGTGTAAAAGTAAAGTCACATATAGACTCATATTATCAATAGTCAACTTTTTGTCTTTTTTATTATTTAACATTTTCTTTTTCAATACTAGTTAAACTATTTCCTTTCAACAAGTAATTTTAATCACTGCCCCACTAGATTGTTTTCATTCTAATTTTAAGAGGAAACTCACCAATAGCCTATAGGTGAAAAATCGAAGTATTTGGATGACTCGTCATAACCACTTGGACTAGAAATAATTAACTAGTCAAATTAGATACATATTAATAAACCAAATTTTGGCTTCTTTTTGGGTTGAATATATATATATATTTTTTTACTTTACCTATTATCGTTTTTTAGTTTATGTTTTTAGTTGATGATTTATGAATATTTAATGATGTTTTTCTAATGCTTACTTTGTATAGAAATAATGTTTATAATATATAAACATATTCTTTTTATGAAATACAAAGCTAGATGAATAGATAATCATATGAGATACAAATATGATTTGATCCGTTCACGGTCAGTCAATGATCCAAATAGCAATTAGAAAAAATAAAATATGAACGGTCAATGATTCAAATAGCCGTTCAAAAAATAAAATATGAGCAGGTGGTTTGTGGGCCCTCAATGATACAAATGAAATATGATTCGACCCGAACCAATTAGTTTATTGGCATGCATCTGGCGTAAAAATCTAATCCCTATAAAAAAATTTATGGATCTACTACCGCCCCTCCGTTCAAAACAAAACTCTAGGTTATCCCTAGGATTTTTTTCTAGATCCGTCACTGCCTAGTATCTTACTAGTTCTTGCTAGTAATTGTTTTATTCTAAATTTCTAATAAAAGTTTCCTTGGAAGTTTCCTTGCACTTCAATAGAAGACCGAAAAATATGCCATATGATTTTCTTAAAAAAGGTGACGTCCTAATGACCAATATAGTTCATAATCAATTTCGTCCATTTTCTTCTTTGGTAGCCTAAAATATGAACAAACTGCCCAATTTGAATAGTTATTTTTGTCTTATAGATAAGGTCGATGACTCAGATAATTAAAAACACATTGTCTTTGACTATTTTATTCACAGTGAATTAAAATTTGTTTATTTAATATATAGTTGTACGTGATATTTGCAATCATGGACAAATTTATAAAAAAAGGACTTATTTTCCTATGGACTTTTAATGTAAGATTTCAAAGACTTTGAAAATTGAAAGAAATCAAACAAGTTTGATTACTAGGTTGTTATACGGTGCTAAATTTCATTACGTTTTGATCTTTTTAATATTCTTTGTTAGGGTACATCAATTAAACTATTTCTTACCTGTGACCTAGTGGTCTAGTGGTATAATGTCCTCCTTCACAAGTGTAAGATTATATGTTTAAATCTTTGCAAGTTCAATTAAAAGTGAAATTTTGCTGTTAAAACATGTTAAAATTCTTTCATACACCTAGCATAAGAACGAATGCCAACTAGTCAAACAATAGTTATATC
This sequence comes from Bidens hawaiensis, assembly GCF_021521415.1. Lineage (NCBI taxonomy): Eukaryota > Viridiplantae > Streptophyta > Magnoliopsida > Asterales > Asteraceae > Bidens > Bidens hawaiensis. Next base: position 132,933 of record NW_027497173.1, on the reverse strand, counting down.
ATTGGAGACGAATCCATTATTAGACTAAATGTAATGGTTTGACTTAGAAGTGAAAAATGTCATGTCAAGTCACGTCATTATATATAATTTCTTTTATTAAAAAACATGTAATTGTTTAACTTAATAACACAATTGTAATTTTATTCTTTTTATATAAAAATTAAGTGGTATAGTGTGAATGTGTGATTGTTTGAAAAGGTTATGACCCCACATAGAAAGTCCCCCGGTCCGTTATCCCCTTAGTGCCCAAAAAGGCTCAAGAGCATGGGCGCCCATTGCAAAATGGGATCATTGGCGTTAAAGTGATGGGGTGTAGTGGGGCGCCAACCCACTACACACAATCTTATTAAGTTATAAAATATGAAAGTATTTGTTTAAATCAATAACTATTTTACTTTTTTGGTGTGTTACATTTTTTTTAAACGACCAACAAAATTTATTAACTTTCTCGAACCAAAGCTAGCAACACCAAGAAAACAACCACCAAACACAAAAAACTAAACTTTTCAACACCCAAACCACCCGTTACACCCTTAACCCCGATCAAAATCAAAAGAAGCCCATCTTTCCCATACAAGGTTTGTATTCCTTGATCTATTCCTCACCCACAAAAAGCTTAAGGCTTTAATCTCGTCAATTTCCTCATTTAGTGAAACCGTTTCCCCTTCATAGACTACCGAGTTTCTCGACCTCCAAATACACTATATCGTTGTAAGGCAAACGACATGAAACGCCTTAGCTTCCATTTTGACAAAAGAGAAAACTTATACAATTCCAAAATATCACGGATTGAGAACGCAATTTAGTTTTAAAATTTGTACCTAGTATCTTAATTCTCTTTGTAAGACTTTTATATATTACACACTTTATGGTAATTGGTAAGTTTTAGATTTTTAGTAATATTTTCTTTACATAAACGACAAGGACTATCTATGTAATAACTCTTTTTTATTCTTTTGTTTATATATAATTTTTTATAAGTTTTATAAATACAATAATACATCATCATTGATGTTTATATATTTACTGTTCCTGTTTACATATTTTTTGTACATATATAATTTAGTTATGAAATCCGAAGACTATTTATACAATTTATTTTAAAGTTTATGAAGAAAGCATTTTTGTCTATATAGAAATTATAGTTTATTTAAATTTAAATTTAAAACTATAGAAACCTTCTTTTGCCTGTTCCTTTTGGAAAGTAACAACACAATATGCTTTGTTATTGGGGATGAATTTTGAGGGTACGGAAGATCTTGTTTCGAAGGTTATAGAAGAAGAAAGGTTTAGATCCCGAGAATGAGGTTTGGTTATCTAGGTCTCTTTGCTTGATGCTTGTTCATGTGTTCCCTTGTTAGACTTCTAGAGGTTTTTTTTGGTGTTTAGGCTGTCTGGTTTGTTTCTTTGGTTCTGTCTTGGGTTTTTGCTAGTTTCCCCGCTAGCCTTTCTATAAATTTGCCGTTCTAAAAAAAACAAAAAAAAAACAACACAATATGCTTTGTTATTTTCTTTACACTTTCCTCACTCTAGATCTCTAGGATAAAGTAATAAAAACACGTAAAATATAATAATAAAAATCAAAAAATATAGTACTCATTAAATATTATATGATGGGACCACGTGGGACATATGAAAAGATCTAGTATTCTTAAACTTTTGATTCATTATTACACCCAAAAGGCGGGCTTTCATACCGTTGAAAGTAACTAACGGAATCAAAATTCCTTTCCCTTATAACTTACAAATGCACGTGTATGTCTAGGAGGATATAATCACGGATTTTACGGTTCGGTTTAAAATTGTGAAATTATCAAACCAATTATTGGTCTAGTTTTATGATTGTGTTTTTCTATATGCTTTAATCGGTCGGTTTTATGGTTATAGAATTCGATAGGCGCTTCAGAATCAGTGAAACATGTACTTTTATACTTGATGAAAAATGTTTTTTTTCACCAAACTTTTCAACAATAGAACAGGCTATCGTAGCACGCCCACGAGAATGACAACAATTTAGAGCAAGTCAATTCACGTGCTAGGTATCAAAAGTCGATTTGATGTGCCTCTAGTCTTGTAGTACGCCCACGAGAATAATTACAACTATACAAAAGAAAGGCGGATCAGTTGGACTATCATAGTATGGTTGGCTCAATGGACTCAAATATGAGGAAATGATTATTATTGGGTGCATACCTAATCTTCGTTAACTAGTCTTTTAATTATTTCATTAAGATGCTATATCTGAATCAGTTAGATGTGAAGTGTGTTTTATTAACATAAAAGACACTTCTTAATGGTTCATGGAACTTCTTAATAAGTAAGTTTTAGAATACTATGAAGCGATTCAGATGAACATTTCAATCGGTCAGACATCTTAATAACTCATGACAAAATTTCCATACAACCCTTTAACCTTTTATCATCTATTGTTCTAACGTTATAGAATGAAATCTCATGTAAGCTTTTGCAGTTATGCATTAAGGTTGATGGAGATAGATTAATTTGAGCTAGTCACAATGGTCAACATAGAGCTAAATAATATTATAATCGCCTTTTAAGACGGGTCAAATTATTAGAAAATAGTCCAATAACATATTGAGGATGTACGAAATTGTATTAACCGTTAAATATAATAAAAGTAAACTGTCTAATAAAACAAATGGTTTAGACGATGATGTTTTAATATATTTATTATTATTTTATGCTCAAAGTTTTGACTACTAGTAACATATGTTTGAAGACAAATGATGATGATGTGGAAAATGTAAAACACATGGATTCAATTTTCTTTTGGTTAAATATTTTACAAAATTTAATTTACTTGACTTTAAATGTGGTATCCAATTATTGGAACCAAGCGTATAAGCTTTTATGTTGGACTTTTTAAGCAATTCAAGAAATCCAATGGTCAGTAAATTAGTAACAAGGAAGAGCATCCACAACAAGTGTATAATATTTTAGGTTTGGATGAGTTGATAAGAGAGACAAATAAGAGTGAGCTTAATATATTGTTGTGATGTAAAGTTTGTGAGAGTAGGTTTGAATATGCAAACCTGTAACAAACAAGGGGGTGGTGGGTCCATTTTCCCACCCTCTCACATGCATATGTATATATATTATACATATATAGTTTTAATAATATTTTAATAAGGTTTGTAAAAGTTTGTTGTTATGGAAGAAAGTTTGGGTTTTAAGAAAAGTTTGGAATCTGACGTGATGTTGATGTGATGGTTTGTGAAGGTTTGTCGTTGTGGATGCTCTAAGCGCCGAGAACGTAACAAAATTGATAGTGATGAATATTTGCCCCTTTCTCATTCATTCTTTACTCTATATAATTACGATATTAATCTCTATTTTGAGATAATACACAATCAAATCACGTAATACAACACATAATATTAGTGCTAAATATGTGCCAAATGTAGGGCCTATTATACCCTATAGTTGAAGTGGAGGAGCGGAGATTGAGACTGGACTGGAAGCCATTGAAAAGGACCCGGGGAAGGCCTTTGGTGAAGATATCAACCACTGGGTACTGAGAAGGCACGTGAAGAATGCGAACTTGTCTTTGTTGGATTTGCTCACTGATGAAACATATGCAATGTTCAATTTGTTTGGTATGTTGTTGAACGAGATTACTGAATAAATAGATCGCGCTTACCTTATCATAATAAACTAGAGTTGCTTGACATAGGGGTTTGCCCAGTTCCAACAATAAAATTTCTCAACCAACAAGTTTTAGCAACAATGTGGTGACCCCGTGATATTCTGCCTCAGCACCAGACCTGGAAATGATTCATGATGTTTAGATTACTACGAAATGAGGTTAGAACCGTAATAAACACAATAACAATTAGTAGAACAGTGGATGTCAGAACACCCCACCTAATCTGCATCCGTATATGCAACGAGAGAAGAAGCGAGTCTGCCTATTAGGGTTCTCCCAAGTGAGGCCCTACATTGTTTCTAAAGTTTCTTGATTCTTGCATAACTTGTAAGGCTTGTTCATCACTGCGTATCCTTAAAACTTGACATCCTTTACTTGAGAGTCACCATCATACTCCACCTTCAATATATCTCGTGTTTCTTTAGTTGTAGGAAGTAGCAACAACCCTAGATAATAACTGATCATGCACGACCAACTGTATAATGAGCATAGCATGAGCATCCCTTTTGAACTAGAACCCATAGATCTTGAACTAGGTCCCACAGATCTCTTGACATGAGAATGGTCTTCATACAAATACTCTAGTATTCATATCCCTCCCCTTTGAACATCGGGATCAGTATAGTGGTAGTCAGAAGCGTGCTTGTTAGATCGACCGTGAACTATTTTGAGAGAGCAAACAAATGAAGATAAGATTAGTGCATATAATCCATGGGGATAAATAAACTAGGGTTTAACATAAGGTTTTTTTTATTAATTGATAACTAGACATGTGCATCGAATGAAAATTTAATCCCTTTTATATGGGAGAATTACAACGGATATAAACTAATGACTTACGAGTTGTTAGGTAGCATCTTAACAGTCATTAGGAGGCTACATCTTAATAGCTCATAACCTCTTAATGGTTAAAAGGTAACCTTAAGTCTGAATGGTTAAGAGACTACCTCTTAATGGTTACCTCTTAACCATTTAGACTTAAGGCTACATCTTAGCCATTAAGAGTTTATGAGTCATTAAGATGCAGTCTCTTAATGACTGTTAAGAGGCTACCAAACAGCCTCTTAGACTTTAAAGTTTAAACAAATCAAACAAACAGACCAGTGCCATGACACCTTTATTTAAATTCAAACAAGACGGGCACGTAAAACAAAAAAAAATACATTGATGGGGGACGAGCATACGTATACTTCATTAGTCTCCAACTCGTCGATCACGAAGGAAGAAGAATAAGTGGTTAAGCTCGAAACACACTCCCGACTACACCAAACATGAACGATTAGAAATTGGTAGGTTGAACCTTCAGATTCATTATCACCAGGTCTAGAAGAGAAATTTATGGTGAGTTGTTAACATATTGTAAAACGACGACGATGGGTTAGGTGATGAAGATTTCCGCGTATGCTAGCTGTGCCATCAACGACCGGTTCATTATCTCTGCCACTCTCTCTCTCTCACCCGATGACATTTACCCCTCTATGTCTTTCGACTTCCCTTTATGTCTGTCTCTTTCTTTTCTTTGAACCGAAATTAAAAGCAGGCCCGACTCCGAGAAAGCAAAAAAAGTTTTGGGCCGAAGGCGAATTTTTTTTTGGGCCTTATTTAAAAATGAGTATTTTGTTGGTTTAGACAATTAATTTTTATATTGGTTTACTTGGTTATAATTTGGGTTGTGTAAAAAACTTTTGTATAACAATAGGATTAAACATGTCTTAAATGAGACTAAATACCATAACCTTTTGGTTGAAATTAACATCCCTTTGCCACTAGACCAAGCTAGTGGTCATGTAATTGAGTTTAAACATTAAATATACATATTATTTTTAATAAAAATATAAATAATATTTTTTTTAAAAAAAATTCGGGCCTAACGGGGTGCCGGTCCTGTGGCCGTTGACCACCCCTCCACCCCTATGGGCCTGCCTGATTAGAAGGATTGTTGGGACATTAGGCTACAAAGATTGTAAATTATAAACGATAACAAAATGAGTGTGAGCAAATTTACTAATAGAGAATAAATATGAGGGGTGATAGTTATTAGAAGGATAGTTGGGCTTGTACGTTAGTTGGGAGTGTTTCCGACCAACATGTGAAAGTTGAAAGTATTTAAATCCAATAACCTTAGTATATAATACATTTTTCTGCATATAAAATTGTTAATATATTTAAGTATTTTATACATTGATATTTTTATCACATGTGGACATGGGTTATAAACTACTTTGTGTCGATGTGTGCTTAGGGTTGTAAACAAACCAAAAGTTCGTTTATGTTTGATTAGCTAAATGAGCGAACACGAATAAATGCCTTGTTCGTTCTATTGTGTTCGATAGCGTATTCGTTAACGTTCATTTACATAGTTTATGTTCGCTAATGTTTGTTTGGTTGCTTTTGTTCATTAAAGCCTTTTAATATATACTTTAATGGCTTTTCTAATCTTATCATATAGGTTTAAGCAAATTATATACTATAAAAAATATATACACGAACATATCAATATAATTATATAAATGTAAAAAAAACCAACAACAAAAACTTGGTAGATGGACCAAACCATTGACGCTGACCTTTATCGGTTAGCAAACTCAAATAAGACATTCCTAAAATGTTGACGAACTAGTTCATTTCCTTAATGAACCAGCACAAACAAGAAATTTCATTCAGTTAGGTGTTCGTGAACAAGTCATTTACCTAATAAAAGCTTATCGGACAATCACGAAATTATTAAGTGTACTTTTAATTAAGCAAAAGTAAGATTAACGTGAAGAACGTTCTACATGGTCGCTTTGCTGGACTACAACATGCCAGTCAGTGTATGAATAACGAAACAGCCAAGAATGTTCTCTTAGATATGGTCGGCGGGCTCCGTTAATTATTTAACGTTCGTCCTTGTTCACACTTAGTCAATACCGCCGCGTGTAACGGCTCCGTTACCTTCCGTTATCTCACACCATATATAAGACCCCCAGCCGCTTGTTTTTACAAAATCTCCTGCAGTTTCATACACAACACACAGAACATCAAATTTAATTATTTAATAATAATTGTTATTGTTGTTATTTTCAGCTATCTGGTTATCTTTCGTGTTGCTTAAGGTACGTAATTTCACTAGGGTTTCTATTTATTTGTTGAGAATATGAAGTTTAAGTATTGCCTGTAAGGTGTTTGATGAAATACCTAAGAGAAAAAAGTTTTGTTTTTTTCGATTTTTTTTGTGGGTGTTTGGTTAATTGAATGATATTGAGTCAAGGAGTTGATTATTTTGGGTTTTGGTTGGTAGGTTGAGTTTAGGGGAGTAAACGAGCTCGGTTCGTTTTGAGCTTTATAGCTTTATTTTTAAAGCTCGAGCATGGCTCGTAAGTAGTTTTTCAAGCCCAAGCTCTGGTTCTGAGTTGTTTTCAAGCTCTAGCGTGAGTGTGGCTCGTTTTGAGCTCTATTCCTAAATATCGAGCTTGGCTCCTGAGTAGTTTTTCAAGCTTGAGTTCGACTCATTTATTGCTAATTAATTGTTTTAGTTATATTTTTGCATCCCTAGTTGTATTTTTTCAAATAAAGTTTTGAACTTTTGATCATATGATACATATTTAACTTTCTTCGGTCATATGATTAATTAGTTTGATTCTTTGCCAATTATTCATGAGATTTTAGGAGTTCTTAGGGTTATTGATCTTTATTCCAAAAGTGGCATGGCTTTTTATGCTAAATTGACATATAATTTGTTGTTCTTATGGTTGTTTGATTACTCGAGTAATAACCGTATTCGCATATATTTCATTGCAGAATTAACCTTGAAAACAAGCAAATGATGTACAACATCTGATCCATCCCATGGGCTCAGACCACTTTCATGCTTACAGATTAACCAGTCAACCCTCACCTTACTCCTCACCTAATCCGAAAACTCCCATCGGTTCACCACTTATCGAATCCCTAAAACTCGAGGCGCGCAACTCCCCAAACTGCCCCTTTTCAACCACCTTTGATTCGGAAACATTAAGCGCGGGCGCTAGTCCTTCTTCCTTTGAAGCTTGCAGCTCGTTTAACCTACCGGATAATATTCACTACATGAAAAATGCACTTCAAGATATCGAAATGACACTTATGGCTCCTGATGAAGAAGTATCCATGCCCATGAACCCGCCCGCTCAATCCAGATGGCCGCAACAGTGGGCCCACGAACCCACCGGGTCAACTTCAAACATGGTTCAAACCCAACTAGTACACAGCCCAACATATGGTCTATCTGGTACCACTACTAGCAGTAGTTATAGTAATAATATTGATCTAAAGCAATTGCTTATTGCATGTGCAAGTGCTCTAGCTGGTGACAATATTAACGAGTTCGAGAATCTAGTCGAACGCGCACGCACTTTGGTTTCCATTACCGGTGACCCGATCCAGCGGCTCGGTGCTTACATGGTGGTAGGGTTGGTGGCTCGACGCGAGTTATCGGGTAATCATATTTATCGGGCTTTAAGAAGTCGCGAACCTGAAGGCAAAGATTTACTTTCGTACATGTATATTCTATACGACGTATGCCCGTATTTGAAGTTCGGGTACATGGCTGCAAACGGTGCGATCGCGGAAGCTTGCAGAAACGAAGACCGGATCCACATAGTTGACTTTCAAATCGGTCAAGGAAGTAAATGGATGACTCTGTTACAAGCCCTTGCGGCTCGACCGGGCGGGCCGCCACACGTTCGGATCACGGGAATCGACGATCCGGTATCGATATACGCGCGTGGGGACAATTTTGAGTTAGTTGGAAAACGGTTAGAAGCGGTTTCAAAAATGTTTAAAATCCCAGTTGAGTTTAAAGCGCTGTCGGTTTACGCGCCGTTCGTGACGAAAGAACTGCTCGATGTCCGGCCTGGTGAGGCCGTCGTGTTTAATTTTCCGTTTCAGCTCCACCACATGCCCGATGAAAGTGTTGATGTGAATAACCCGCGTGACGGGCTGTTACGCTTGGTGAAGTCGTTTTCACCGAAAGTGGTTACGTTAGTCGAACAAGAATCGAACACGAACACAGCTGCCTTTTTTCCAAGATTCTTGGAGACTTTGGATTTCTACTCTGCGGTGTTTGAGTCGATGGATGCGATTTTGGGTCGGGACAGAAAAGACAGGATAAACGTTGAACAACATAGTTTGGCTCGGGACATAGTTAACGTTATCGCGTGTGAAGGTAAAGAGAGAGTGGAAAGACATGAGTTGTTTAGAAAATGGAGGTCTTGGTTGACTATGGCGGGGTTTACTCAGTACCCGTTGAGCGGGTATGTGAATTCGGTTATTAGGGATTTGTTAGCGCGCTACTCGGATAGTTATAATTTGGTGGAGAAAGATGGAGCTATGTTGTTGGGGTGGAAAGATAGAGATCTTATATCAGCATCTGCTTGGCATTGAGGTTTTGGGTTGTGGGGTTAATAATAGTTTTAGTTATATAGATTTGTTTATTGTTGTTGGTAGAGTTGTATGGATGTAGAGTTCAATTCATGTTTCTTGCTTTGTTATTCATGTTTCATTTATGGAATATATGGAATTTAAAGAATGATTTATTTATTGATCACAAACATGTTATGGTGGATTAAACCATAATTGAGGATCTTTGATATATTAATATATACTTTTAATTGACATTGAGATTTGAGAACCATGATTCATTCTTATGTAAGTGTTATTAACCAATATGATTTGTTAGGGTGACCTTAGGTTATGCACATCATTCACTTAATAGATATGAGTTGCTTTGAACCAACAAGTTTGTTCATGGTTCTTTTACAACTTATGCTATATATAAACTCTGTTTATATGTTTATTGAAATTGATTTACTGAGGGACTTGCAAGTAGTGAAAACTCATTAGGAACTTGCCTTTTTAAAGTTTTGCACGACTTCTACTATATGGTTGCCAACGTCAGGTGGTGGTGGTCGCAAGGTGGTGGAGACAACTGGTAGGTGGTGGTCACGGGTGTTGGTAACTCTATTTGGACCAGTTTTGAGTTTTAAGTATTTTAGAAGCGACAAATTCTGACATGTTTATAGTCTTCAACAACACCATTTTTTAAAAACATATAATAATTTAAGGACAATTTCATATAATAGTAACTAAATTTCAAAAGTGTTTCAAATTTCAAAAGTGTTTCAATTAAATCACTCAACTTTATAAATGTTCCAATCATACTTTATTAAATGAAAGGTTTTAACATGTTTTTTAGTGTTTTTCTTTATTGTTTCACATAGGAAATCTTTTTATCTATTTTTTGATGTTGACGTTGAGTGGCGACGCATATTTTATTTTTTATTTTTGAATTTTGATATAATTAAAGTTTTTTTTAAAATGTTTTAAATATAATTACATATTTGCAAATTCCGACCCCCACATCTTATCCTCAATTTCTTTCTTGACGCACACAAAAATCGGTGACGCTCGATTTGAAGATTTAGTGACCCGATTTGAGGAAAAATATGCATGAGTGACCTAATTGAAACACTTTTGAAAGTTGGTTACTATTCTATGAGATATTCTCTAATTTTAATTAGGGTAAGGCTAAACGTACCTCCTCCTTTGCTAAACATACACCCCTCCTGAACTTCATTTCCCTTAACATTTGCAATGACATATTAGTCCCTCTAATTTTTTTTATATAATTATCTCAAAATATCAAATAAAAAACTATTAAGTTTTTTATTTTTGTTTTATAGTCTTTCTATTAGTTTATTTCTTTAAGCTATTATTAAAAGTTTGTGTATTTTTTACATGTATTAAAAAGTTTTGTATACTTTCTCTAGTTAGTTGTTTATTTTTATTTTTAATAAAACGTGTTCAAAACAATTTGATTTTTTTGTTAGGTTCGGGTACATGAGATTAATGTTCATGAGATAAGAGCCATATTTGTTTATCAAGTTATATGTTATCTAACCCTTTTATTAAATAAAAACAATATGACTTTTTTAAAAGAATGTAAACTATCTCTTATATTAAAAAAACACTTTCCAAAAAGATTAAAACAAATATAGAAAAAAAACATTTTTTAAAACAAGAAAAACAACGTTTTTTAAATAATAAAAAAAATGTTTTTGTTTTATGTTAATTTTTTTTAATATACATGAAAAGATAAATATAAAAATAAACTTTTAAATAAAAATAGATTTAAAAAAATAATGATAAAAAAATAAATATAACAAAATGACAAAACAAACAACAAAAATGCCTGAATTGTACTAATATAAAACTTGAGGGAGGGAGTGTGTTTAGTAAAAACGAACGAGAGCGGGGTACGTTTAGTAGTACCCAATTAATTATTACCATCTTAAAAATTATAAAAGGGTTAGGCTAAATGTAATCTCATCCCCTGAACTTTGACTTCATTCAACAATTTTATTTGTCATATTACCATCCTATAACATATTTTAAACCTTATGGTCTTTCTTCAAAAGTTTTATTTTTATTTTCTTATTTCTTTAATGTTTACTCTTATTTTTTTTTTAATTTTTTTATTTTTCTCATTTTGTGTTTATTGTCCTTGATCAAAATACAATTTATTATTATCTTTGTCAATACATTATTATATTATAAAACTATATATAAATATGTGTGTGCGTGTGTGGTGAAAGAGACTGGTACTAATATTGATACTACTAAAAATAAGAAAATATATAATAATATTAACAATGATAATAACAAAAAAATTAATAATAACAAAATAGTTTTTAATTTGATTTATTTAGTGAAGATTATTATGTAAAAATGTTAGAGGGACTAGTATGTAAGTAAATAATATTAAGGGAAAATGGTAATAGATTAAGTTCAAATGGGTGTACGTGTAATAAAAATCATATGACAAAGGATACGTTCAGCAACACCATATTATAAAATTTAGTAAAAGTTATCACACATTCACACTTCATAAAGATACAAAATAACTTAGATTAATTTGTATTTAATGTAAATTGTAATATCCAATTAGAACTTTATAAAACTAACATTAATAAAAATCACAAGCTTAATTCATAAAAAGCTATAAAACAAAACATAGTACAGTATATTAATTTTATAAATTTACATTTAAGGAATTGGGTTGTAATTTATAGGTACACGAAAAACCTGAACCCGGAACCAGATTCGAAAAAAACCTGGTGACTCGGGTTTTAATACTCGTACCCGACCCTACCCGTAGGGTATGGATAGAGAATGCATTGCAGTACCAAAACCTCTACCCGAACTGAACCCGATTTATACCCGGTAATACCCGAAAACCGGACGGTTTCATACCCGGAACTGAGTTTTTCCAATACCCGAAACGGGTTCTTCAAAGTTCAAATACCCGATCTATATCCGGAATTACCTGAAAATACCTGAAATATGCCCGAAAAATACCAATAAAAAGTGCAACCCCTTAAAAAATCAAATATATAAAAAAAATACCCTGAAAAAATCTCGAAAATAGGGTTTTTCAATACATTAATCTGAAAATATGGGAATTCAAATACCCGGTTGTAAAATTTCCGGTTCTATACATGACCCGAAACCGAGACATAGGGTATGATTTTTAGAGACAATACTCGGACCCAAACCCGACCCAGGTATTGCCAATACCTGATTTTTTAATACCCAATTATACTCGTACCCGGTTTCATACCCGAAACCAGTTATTTCAAAAACCCGATTGTGAACCTCAAGTGTAATTAATAAAGCAATTAAATGTTGGGCCAATAATGTATCTGTGTCGCGATATTAGGGGCCGAAGTGGGCTCAACCATCAATGTTGGGGCCGGTGGTTGACTGTTGACCTAGATAAACCACCTAAATTATTTTCCTTACATTCTCACTTCTTTTTAAATTCAAATACTATTTTTTTAATTTAAATTTTAAATATTTATATTTGAATTTCCTAGTTCATCTCAATTCTCATAAATTATGTACATAAAATAAATGATTACTTATTTACAATCTTTTAACATTCACAATCATTTGAATTTCACACCAATATTTCATGTTTACAAATTATTATTCAAAACTTTAACAAAAGTTGATGCCTCTTGTTAGATTTACTCATAACTTTGATTAACATTAATTAATGTTTAAAATTTAGGTTATTACCATAAAATAAACGTCCCTTATGCAAGAAAGGCTTCAAAATTGATAAGTTCAAAACCTATGATGAAATCACGATTGATTGTGTTATCACAGTACCTGAAAATCACCTTATTAAGGGGCTATTTAGGAAGCCTCTTAATGATTATGATAAGAGGTTACATCTGAATCAGTCGAAGATAAAGTGTATTTGGTTCACTTAAAAGACATATCTTAATAGTTCATAGAGCCTCTTAATATATTAGGTCTCTTAACAACTTAGTAAAAGATTGCCAAATGGTCCTATGTTGATTGCTCAAGTTCAAAGGTAAGCCCAAATCCTTTTAGGGTAATTACTACAAGATTGGTAAGCATCAAATATCTACAAATGACACTGTATATTATGGGATGCTAAATGTCTTCCATGTGCACCAACTTACAAGTCAATTCCTAAAGAAAACTATTTTTTATTTTATCTCCTAAAGAAAACTAATTTTTTTTATTGGTGTAGCGCAAGCAATTAGACTATCTAGTACCTTAACCAGGTGGACGCTCAAGTAATATGACAAGATGTGAGACTTTGTGAGTGACTACAAGTCTACAAGGTAGGTCCTTACGTCATTATCGAAGATGTGTATACAAACCAACCATTCATTTGAGCTATTAGGCTATGTGTAGTGGAGGGGCTACAATTGGAGACGAATTGTGACACGTGGCGTCCAGTCAGCATGGAGTGGAAATTTGTTTTTGGGTGTAATGGTGTATGAGCTACAAGTTGGGCCCACAGTATGTTTTTTTATTATATTCTTTTTATAATTAAACTAATTAAATAAAAACCAATTTATTTAAATAATTAAATAAAAATGCATTAAAATTAAAAAGAAATACAAAAAAAAACATAACTAAAAAAATACATAACAAAAATATTAAAAAACATAACTAAAGAAAAAAAAAAAAAAAAAAAAACATAACTAAAAAAGAAACTAATATTCGTAATATTCGCGCATTTTTTCACGTCGGCGTCGCATCAATAATGCGACATCCTGGTGAAACCCCTCCGCTTTGAGGGATTCGTAGTCGTCTTTCATTTGTTTTAATTCGAACGTCTGGTTCAACTTTTCTTGTTGTTTGTTGGATGCTCGAATGTCGGCTCCAATTACGGTGGCATTTGTTTCCAAACGACTGATCAAGTCGCTTATTTCAACGGGCTCCGTATTGAATCGTGTTGACAACGAACCTTTCCCATTATATTTCCTCGATCTCCCGCGTGGTCGAGGCAACTCCTCTACCTCATCTTCGTCGGGGGTATCAACATCGTCGGCTAAATTGACCGTGTCGTCGAGGAAGAAGCTACGAGCATCGGAGGGTGTGTTTGGTGTGCTCGGATTTGTCGACGACGATGTCGTCGACCTTTTTGAAGGCCAGGATGAGCCGGTTCGTCGGGCGGCCGGAACGGTTGGTACCACATTCCATTTCGAGCAACGACGTAGCTTTTCCCAACAACTCAAATACTTGAACGGTTTCCCGGGCCGCTCAACAGTGTGACCCTGAGCTCAAAAGTCGCTCAAGGCTTGACCTATAATGCGTCGATTGCGAACCATACGCTTGACCGAAAGCAGGGAGTTGGTAGTTCGATTGGTTTGGGTTGTTTCTAGGATTCATTTTGTTTATTTTTTGTAAGAAATTGAGTATGATTTGTGTATAAAATGGAGAAGAATGGTGTATGTTTATATATATATATATTATTTAATTTTTTTTATAAATTTGACCGTTTCACAACGGTCATTTTATTAAATTATTATTATTTTGTTCTTCAACGGGCGACAAATATATCCCGCCCCCGCCCATTTTCGCCCAATTATCGCGGGGGGGGGGGGGGGGTGTTCCACCTCTTTATCGCCCCATTTCGCCAATTATTCCCGCCCAGTACACATAGCCTTAGGATGAATTGTGGAGGAGCTTTACGGCCTTTATCTCCTATTCACGTTATTGCCTACAGTTATTGCCATGTAGGCGATATCATTCCTCCATAAAGCCCACAACAGGCAACCTTAAGGAATAACTCGCTAAAACTCAAATCGGGTCTAGCTTTTCATGAGTTTGAACCTTATTGATACACATTAATAAACGAGTCCATGCCCATGTTTTGCTTACCGAGCCCGACTAGGTTCGTAAGTCTAAACGAGTTCCCTTATATAAGTTTTTGTTTAATATGTTACTTATATGTATGTCCACAATAATAATAATTAATATGATATATACAATTTTGAAAAAGTAACTAATAATATAATGGATCAAGTTACTGTTATAAATTTTTAAAAAGTTATCATAAATGTATAGATTGAAGAAATATACATATAAGTAATTAATTGATAAGTAATTAGCTTTAGCTTGCGTGTTACGCATGTTTATTTAAATTTTTTTTAATATTATCCAGAATATATAATTTTTGGTTACGATGTGTTTAGATTTCAATTTAGAAATAAACTTTGAGGTCTGGATTTATACTAAAATCAAAGGTTGCATGAATCAATAAATAATATTCATTATATTTTTTTAACATTTGAGGTCTTTCAATTGAATTGAGTAGGTTTATAGTTGGTTTAGAGTTTAAGTTTATAGCTTGGCCTTTTGGATTGAGATGAATATGCTTATGGTTAGAGTTTAAGTTTAGTTTGTGGGTTTATTGTATACTAGTTTGAGACTCGTGTATTACACGACTAATTGATGAAAAATTTAAAATTTAACATTAAGAAATATACAATCAACAACAAAATTATCATATATATATATTGTTAATACAATTACAACTTACATTAAAATTATAGAAATTACAAAAGAAGCATTACATAAATATTTTATGATTAAGAAAAAATTTCCTTGTACACTACCTTTGTGGTTATATTGGCCATATTACCTTGTTTATCAAGAATAAAAATCTTAGCCCATGACTACTTGTAACTCTTGACAAGACGACATATATATAGTGGTCCATGGGAGAACACGGGTTTTGTTTATAGGCATCGTGAAACATACTGTAAGGGGAAACTGATGTCTTTGAAATTTTATGCTATTTTGTTGTTTGTTGGACTCGGTGGTGATCAAAACTCAATTACACGAGTACCTAAAGTTATAATCTGTAATCTAGTACCGTTACATAACCCTTCTTTCTTGTTAACACAATTAACTCATGTAATAACCAAACATGCTCTATAACCAGCTAAATGCTTTAACTTTAACTTGCTACTAAGTTTTAACTTTCAACTTACATCTTTGCTTGAAAATCCTGTGATGGTGATGAAGTGCATGGTGTGTGGCTATGAAGAGGTATGTACCCGCCTCAACACCGAGCGGGGCGGGTCAACCCACAAGATATATACAAGACATTAGAAGTCAAAGATATTATCAAGGTACAAAGCCAAAACTTATGCTCAAGCATCACATGCTTGCACATATCACATATGCTCAAGCATCACATATGCTCACGCATCACATGTGCTCATGCATCACATATGCTCGCGCGTATCACATGCTCACGCATCATATATGCTTATGCATATCACATCGTGCGTGGCGCATCCGCGCGCGGCGCATATCACATGCTCGCGCATCATACATGCCCACCCATATCACAGTTGCGCATGGCGCAGCTGCGCGTGGGGCATCCGCGCGTGACGCGTATTACATGCTTGTGCGTATCACATCTGCGCATGAAATATCTGCGCGTGAGAATAAAGAGAAGACCTCGCGCATCCTCAGGATGGGCGCATATCACACGTGCACATAATCAACCTCGTCCTTATCCAAATCAGGATTAGGGCAACCTTGATTGTGCACGTCAGACAACCTTCCAGAAGGCATCTTTTTAAGGAATAAGGATATGCTGATGTTGACAGCTGCTAAATGAAAGGTGGACAGCTCAGCATGACTCATGGGTTACCACGTGATTATAACCAATGAAAAAGCACCAGGTGTCTCCGAGGACACGTGGCGCAAATCGATTGGAGGAGGCCAACAAAACCCTAATCTGGTCTCAGCTCAATCAGTGGAAACCCTAGCACTATAAATACATCATAACGTACACAGTTACAGACATATTGATTCACATTGAAGCATATTCAATCACACAATCATACAGAGTAACATACAGTATTCAGCTATTAAGCAATACTCTCCAAATTCCCTTACTCTCACATTATCATCTTCTCTTACATATACTTATTCTCACGCCGGAGGGTTACCCCAAAGAGGACCCCTCTGTCCCTTTCTGAGGGGTAAGTAACGGCGCTGTTCATTTTGTAGGTGGAAGAACACAGATCCAGAAGAACCATCAGTGAAATAGTATAATCACACCCGAGGAAAGTAGATCTGCTACCAGTGAGTAGATCCACGTTTCTTCATTGGCGCCATCCACTGTTACATCGGCAATCAGATCTCATCAGATCTACATAAAAAAATCAATCACCATGGTTTCTGGCGTTCGTAACGTTGATCAAGCTCTGGAGGATATTGAACGTGAGGGTGTTAACGACGGACAGCAGGTTCTGAGGGTTCCGCGTGATTCTACGCGTACCACCAGCAACCGTCCCTTCGTCACAACCCCTCACGGCCAGACTGAAACTCCTCCAGACGATCTCACGTTACAAAATCTGGCCGGCGCGAAACAGAAAGGACCAATGGGTCCAGAAGAAGAAACAAATGATCCGAATGAATGGCTCATAAACGAGCAGCGGCGTCTGATGGAAAAGTACAATGAAATGGTCAAACAGAAGAAGTTAGCCGACCAAACACAAAGGCAAGCGTTTGATAAGCAGACTACAAAAAGGCCCGCCGCGCCGGAAGAAGGACATTCTGTTCACACTGCACACACTGAGTTCAGTGATGAAGAAGTGCATAGCATGAGGAAGACGCGGGATACTCATGCAGGAGGCTCACAGCTCCGCGCGCCGGTGAACATGGCGCCTGGAGCCAGAGCCGATCTGGATCTGCACATGCCGTACAGCCCACCAGTCAGAGGGCAAGTGGACGTAACCACACCCTACAGACCAGCCATCTTGGTAAAACACTCAAAGTTCACTGCGCGCATCGCGCAGGCTCCCATCCAGCACAAGACCAAGATGCCAAGTGGTTTGGGTAAATATGACGGCACGACAGATCCAGACGATTTCTTGCAAGGTTTTTACAACACGGGAAACCTAGAGAGCTGGACGATGCCAACATGGTGTCATATGTTTGCTCGCTGCCTAACGGGCGCGGCGCGGGTGTGGTTCGAGAGCTTGCCAACTGGGCAAATTGATGGGTTCGAGGAACTATTAGAAAAGTTCCAAGCCCACTTCGTACAGCAGCGCAGGCACACGCGCGATCCTGATGACATCATGCACTGCGTACGCAGGAATGATGAAACAATTGAAGATTACATCACTCGGTTCAGTCAGGAGTCTCTGGCAATCGGAGGTATAACCGAGCAACTCCTGCGCGTGGCCTTTATACAAGGCGCGCGCAGTGATCAACTACGACGAGCTCTCGTAAGCAAGGATGGCATGCCCACCACGTGGGCCAAGTTAATGGAGGCATCGCGAGTTTTCGCGAGAAATGAGAAACAAATTGCCCAAGATAGGGCAAGAGAAAGAGCGCATCAGGTTGAATCACCGCGCAGCAAAGAGAAGAGGGCCAAACAGAACTCTGTATGGTCCAGGTTGCAGCCAACAAGTTTTTCTTCCGCAGAAAAGCAAGCGCAACCAAGCTCACCCCAGCCCCAAAAAGATGTTCGTAATCGCGGGGAGGGTGACAAGAGGGAGGGCGGCAGAGATCCTAGCAGACCTCTGCCAAGAATATGGACTCCCCTCACTAAAACACCTTCACAGGTGTTAAGTACTGAGAATGTCCAATTCAAGCCCCCCAAGCAACTACATTACAAGGGACCGCAAAACAGTGGCAAATATTGTGAATTTCACAGGTCCCCGGGCCACAACACCGACGCATGCCATCATTTAAAGGATGCGATCGAGAAAGATGTAAAAGCAGGCAGGCTGGCTCACTTGGTGAAAAACCCAAGAATAGAGGATGAGCAACCGGAAGGAGCCTCTGCCAGCAAGAAATACAAAAGAATCTGTGTGGCTGAGGGGGGACGACAAGGGCAGACGTCAAAAAAGAGAAGCGCGCAAATCCACGGAGATTGGCGCGAGCAGCAAGTCATCTTCCCAAGAATCAGGGGAGGCCCTTCAATCAGCAGTCCTCTCGTCATCACCACACACATTGCTCATTACGAAGTGTCAAAAGTCCTGGTGGACACTGGAAGCGAATCTGACATTATGTATGAGCAATGTTTCAGAAAGTTAGACCTGGCAGACCAAGCGCGGCTCGAAATTGTGAACGCACCAATCTGTGGTGTTTCAAATGAAATCATCCATCCCCTAGGCCAGATTCAGTTTGAACTAACTATGGGGGATGATGAGCACAAGCGAGCCGAAGTTGTCAACTTCTTGGTCTTGCCCACCACGTCCTGCCACAATATGATCCTGGGTAGGGGAACGATTGCTCAATTTAATGCTGTACCGTCGCCAGCGCACGGCGCATTGGGGTTCCCTACACCAACAGGCGTAACATTTGTCTACCGCGATCATTTGTGCGCAGTGACAAGTACGCCGCGGGAAGGGAGAATGAAACTTCCAATGGCGGACAATGCGCCAGAGAAGTGGATTTTAAACCCAAAATTCCCAGAGCAAACGGTCACAATTGGCGCTACCATTTCAGACGAAACGAGATTGAGAATGAAAAGGTTGCTCACAAAATACACGTCGGTCTTCGCGTGGCAACACTCCGATATGACTGGGGTCCCGCGAGACTTGGCGCAACATTCTCTTAACACGTTCAAGTCGGTGGAGCCAATTGCTCAGAAAAAGAGAATTATGGGGGATGAAAAGGCGAAGGCCATGAACGAGCAAGTTGAGGACCTGTTGCGCGCAAACATCATCCGCCCGATCCGATACCAGACGTGGGTAGCCAATCCTGTGATGGTAAAGAAAAGCAACGGGTCATGGAGGATGTGTATTGACTTCAAGGACCTCAACAAAGCATGTCCGAAAGACTGTTACCCCCTCCCAAACATCGACGCAAAGGTGGACTCCGTGGCGCCATTCAAGCTCAAATGTTTCCTGGATGCCTACAAAGGCTATCACCAGATTCAAATGGCACCACAAGACGAAGACAAGACTGCCTTCAGAACCGACAAGGGTGTTTTTTGTTACACAAAAATGCCCTTTGGTTTAAAGAATGCGGGCGCCACCTATCAGAGGCTTATGGATTCGGTTTTCAGTGAACAAATCGGAAGAAATCTAGAAGTCTACGTTGATGATTTGGTGATCAAGAGCAGGGAGGAGAGACAAATGCTCAAAGACATCGAGGAAACTCTTCAGCGCCTAACGGAAGTTAACATGAAGCTCAACCCGAGCAAATGTACTTTCGGCGCGGAAGAGGGGAAATTTCTTGGTGTAATGGTCACTAAGGATGGTTTCAAGGTGAACCCTGAAAAGGTGGAAGCCATCCTTGACATGCCTTCACCATCCACCATGAAAGAGGTTCAGAAGCTGAATGGTAGATTGGTGTCAATCAACAGGTTCCTAGCAAACCACGCCAGCAAATCTACTCCATTCGTTAACACTTTGAGGAACTGCTTGAAGAAGAGCCAATTCAAGTGGACGCCGGAGGCTGAGCAAGCTTTCAGTGAGATAAAAGAATGTCTCATAAAGCTGCCCGCGCTAACAGCTCCACTTCCTGGCGAAACCCTTACATTGTACTTGTCAGCTGGAGATCGCGCCATCGGCGCAGTATTATTGGTGGATCGCAAGGGGATCCAAACGCTAATATACTATGTGAGTCGGGTGCTGACAGACCCTGAGACGCGCTATTCAATCATGGAAAAGTTAGTTTTGTCACTAACACACGCGTCGCGCAAACTTCATAGATACTTCAATGGTCATCCTATTGAAGTTCTGACTGGTTACAACATCCAGCAAGTCTTGCGACGCCCCGCGCTCTCCGGAAGGCTGACAAAGTGGGCGCTGGAATTAGGTGAACACACGATCACCTATAAGCCCCGTCCAGCAATAAAGGGTCAAGTTTTAGCGGATTTCATCACGGAAATCCCAGAGGGAAAGATTGAAGAAGCTCAGCGCGAGGTAGACACTCCGCGAGCAAATGATGAAGAAGATGTTTGGAGGCTATTCACTGATGGAGCCTCCAACAGCGAAGGGTCCGGCGCAGGTCTTAAACTGGTGGACCCTGATAATCATGAATATACTTATGCTATTAGGTTGGACTTCAAGAGTACCAACAATGAGGCCGAGTATGAAGCCCTGCTGGCTGGTCTGCGCATTGCGCGCAAGTTTGGAGTTAAAAGGCTAGAGGCCCATGTTGATTCTTACTTGGTAGCTGCTCAGGTCAATGGCCTTTATGACGCCAAGGAGAACACAATGCCTCTATATCTAGAGCAGGCAAAAAAGCTCGTTGAGCAGTTTGACTTCTTCAAAATCATACACATCTCGCGCAGCGAAAACAAGTTCGCTGACGCGTTAAGTAAGATGGCATCAACTAATTTTGATCACTTTGGCAAAGATGTCAGGGTGGAAGTGATGAGCAACCCGTCAGTGCAAACGCAATCTGTCCTTGTAATTCATACAACCCCTTCATCCTGGATAACTCCAATAATGGAATTCCTGAAGGAGGGGAAGTTACCGGACGATCGCGCACAGGCGAGAAAGATAAGACACAAGGCGCAGAACTATGAACTACTTGATGGTACATTATATCGACGCTCTTATCTTGGACCGCTCATGAAATGCCTGGATGCTGAAGAAGCAAGCTATGTGATTAGGGAGATTCACGAAGGAATCTGCGGAATACACGCTGGCCCGCGCATGGTGGTTGCCAAGGCAATGAGCCCAGGCTACTATTGGCCAGGCATGTACTTGGATGCGCTAAAGGAAATCCAAAAATGCAAGGCATGTCAGAGCTACGCGCCAAACACCATGCGGCCAAAGAACAACTTGATTCCAGTGACCTCCGCATGGCCTTTCCACAAATGGGCCATTGATATTGTGGGGCCCCTGCCGCAAGCGCAAGGGCGAGTGAAATTTTTGGTAGTGGCGGTAGACTATTTCACAAAGTGGGTTGAGGCCAAGCCACTAGCAAAAATCACAGCTGAGGCGATGAAGCAATTTATCTGGAGCCACATCATTTGCCGTTTTGGCCTTCCTATGGAAATTGTGAGCGACAATGGCAAACAATTCACTGACAGGAAGATATCCAGCTGGCTCAAAGAATTGCACATCAACCAAATCTTCACTTCGGTCTACCACCCTCAGGGGAATGGCCAAGTGGAGCGCGCGAATCAAAGTTTGTTAAATGGGCTGAAGAAAAGGTTGGAGGGAGAATCCCATTCTTGGGTCGAAGAGTTACCTAATGTCCTGTGGGCGCACAGGACATTAAGCAAAACTAGCAATGGCGAATCCCCGTTCAGCCTAACCTATGGGACAGAGGCTATGATCCCAGCAGAAATTGGATGCCCATCCCATAGGGTACTCATGATGAGCAAGACTGATAACGAGCGCGAAAGAAGATTGGACCTCAACTTGCTTGAAGGGCGCAGAGAAGCGGCTATCATCAATGAAGCCAAATACAAGAAAAAGCTGGAAAAATATTATAATCAGCGCGTTAAAGAATGCCATTTCAAGAAAAATGATTTTGTCCTTCGAAACAATGAAGCTAGCCGCGCGATACCCCCAGGAAAAATGTCCCCCAATTGGGAGGGACCTTATCAAATTTCAGAAGAACTGGGGAAAGGCGCGTACACTTTAAAAGATTTGAATGGAAAAAAGATACCGCGCGCGTGGAACGCAGCACAGCTTAGAAAATGCTTCATGTAAAAATTCAAATATGTATTCAAGGCTTTTAAGCCATCATGAAAGATGATTCGCGCTATCTTTCAATATTTGTTCTATTACCTTTGCATACATGTTTCACACTTCCTTTATTAATTTGGAGCAATATGACAACACTATATTGACTTCAAAACAAAATAAAACGAAGTAAAACATACATGCGCGAGCCTTAGCTCAAACGCGTTAACGAGTCTTAACTCTAAAACGTCAGGGCCTTAGCCCAAACCTACAAGCCTTAGCTCAAACACGTTCACGAGTCTTAACTCTAAAAACGTCAGGGCCTTAGCCCAAAACAAAGAGCCTTAGCTCAAAACACTCACAAACATCCATCTTACATCCCGCGCAGTCTGATCATAAAAATCCCTAAACACAACTAAGGCAAAGTACATGCCAAATCATAGTTGTTAAGAACTCAGGTCGAGGTCGCGCGCGGAATCATAGTGGATATCTGAGTAACACATGCTGACATGTAATGGCTAAAACTCATACTTCCATATAAAAAACGCGCGACAACGACGCGCAAAAAAGGAATTGTGAAAAGTCATCGCGCATGTCAGCATAAACAAGATACTGCGAAACCACTTACAAAATAGGACTATGGTTAAGTAAATAATTTCCTTACAACCTTGTTCTTATTTTAACGTGCAAGCATATCTTATATCTGTACAAGGAAACATGAAGAGATGAATGGAAATGCGCAAGATGTGAAAAAGGGAAAACAAGTTTCATTCCATAGCATTGAAATTTACAAGTATGATGAGTTACAAATTACAAGTATAACAAAAAAAAAATATATATATAAAATTTGATGAAGGGCTTCTCAAGTCTCCACGTCGACGTCAGCCACTTCATCATCCTCATCATCTCCCTCAGCATCTGGCGCGGCCCGCTCCTCATCTCCGAACTGACCATAGTCAAGTTCTTCCTCCTCAATGGAGTATTCTATCACGACAGTGTCAGGAGCAGATTCTTTCGCCGCGCCAGAGCCGCTGGCAGGGGCAACATCCCCCGCGCCACCATCATCGCCACCAGCCCTCTCGCATTCATCGAGCAACTTCTTTAGCGCGCCGAGGTCGGGCTGGTCAGCAAGCGCAGCTATCTGCAAATCATTAGAAAAGTATTGAGTACAAAACACTTGGAAAATTAATCAAGAAAACTCATTAAGGTCAAGGTACCTGCATAAGGATGGGGATGGGAGTATTCATATACTTCTCCCCCACCGCGGCCATGTCCGCGCAGGCCGCGTCGCTCTTGTAAGGGTACTCGGATGGGTTCTTCTTCAACATGCCATATTCATACCCATCCATAAACCCTTCAGCTCGACCCACCAAGCGCGCGGCAGCATTGCAGTCCATCACAAGGGCCTGAAACTCGGCAGAATATTTCATCGCCAAAGCGCAACGAGTCATGCCCCGTGACACCAGCCATTGGCGATCCTGCGCGAGGCCAGCAACAGACGTCTCGAGGGCAGGAACCTGGGAGTTTAATAACTCAACAGTTTCCTTGGTCTTTTTTAGCTCCTCTTTATCAGACGTTGCTGCCGCCAAAATTTTTTCTTTCTCCGCCTGCGCAGCATCAAGTGCTTCCTGGCTGGACGCTGCCGTCGCCAAGGCCTCATCTCTATCGGCCTGCGCGGCCGCCAACTCCTTCTTCAGGCGCGCAACCTCACTCTCCAGTGATGATTTCTCAGTGATACTCTAGACGATAGCTTGGTCACGCGCCTCCGCCCGCTGTTCCAAGACACGCACTCTCCGCGCGTACTTGGCAACTTCGGCCTCCGCCACCTGCTGCTTCTCCCGCGCAGCTTGGAGCTCATGCCCGCGCTTAATAAAGGCGGTATTGGCACTTGCTCGGTTTTCGCTGAGCTCCGCCTGGAGTTTCTCAGCTCGTGCGCGAGCATCAGAAAGGTTCCAGGCAGCCACCTTAGCCTCTTGCTGGGCTTCCACAAGAGCATCGCGTACTTTAATATAATCACGACGAAGCTCCTGGGAGGCAGCAAAGAAAGCCGACCCAGCGAAAATATGGTCATTCAGCAAGTCCGCGCGGGTGCGCTCCTCCTGATACCTCCTTTCAGTAGGAGGCACGGCATGAGCCCAGAAGTCCTCGCATACGCCCTTGGATTGGAAGGAACTGTCTTCATTAATATTCCATCTCGGGCGGTAAACGTGGTCACCTTCCTGCAAAACACAAGAAATGTTCTAAGTCATAAAACATACTTATATGGAGGTACGTGCAGCGGAGCAACAAATTAAAACATACCTGCGGGGATGAAGCAGAAAAGTCAGCGCCAGCCCCACCAGAAGTCTGCGCTGCGAAGTCTTGTGGCATCGCAGGGCTGGCGCGGTCTCCCAATGAGTCTTCAGCTTGAGCCCCCTCATCCTCCTCATCTTCTTCAATAGGCCTCTTCTCCTGCGACCTGGAGGGCTCCAAACCAGTCTCGCGGGGAGGGCTGCGTGTAGGAGGAGGCGAGGGAGGTCTCGACGCCGCCAGTTCGGCGCGCAATACGGCTTCCTGCTCCTTGGTAATCCCAATAAGGGGAGACTCAGCACTAGCAGGAGCAGGAGCAGAACCAGCGGCGCCGGCAACGGCGCCAGGAGTGTCACCAGCAGGTTGTACGCCAGCTACAACTCCTATGAACAAATCAACAAGGAAAAATGGTTTATGACTGGATCCAAAAGAAAAAATTCAGAAGACAAATGTGCAAAACATACCTTGGCGCAATTCTGTTCGCGCGGCGAACATCGCCATAAAGTTCATTCTACCCTTTTCAGAGGGTAGAACAGGGGACTTCGAAGCAGCCCCCGGCGCAGCCTCAGCACCTTGTGGCGCCTGCGGCTGATCTGCGACCGTCGCCGGTCCTGCAAACATTCAAAGGAGCAAAGGTTTAATAATAATTCAATCAGATGAAGATAAGCAAAGTATACCTGTCGCAGGCGCGGCACTGCTTCTCTCTTCAGCCGCGCGAACGGAGGAGGTGACGCCACCATACCTCAAGTGGACAGGAGGTCTGCCCACTCTCACAGGCAGGGAAGCTAAAGAAACCTTGGTGGTAAACACCTGGGTTTCCTTAGGTCCCTTGGTTTGAGCATGGGGATGAGCGACAGGGGTGTCATCTTTCTTCTGTTTCTTACTGCCCCCTGCGCCAGATTTCCCCTTAGCTTTGCGCTTTAGTAGGGGCGCCTCCTCTTCCTCCTCCTCCTCTTCCGCGAGCTCCAGCTCGTAGTTTTCGAGCGCATCTGCAAATACAAGCAACAGAACTGTTAATCAACTTTGGTATTCTAAAGGAATAAGCATAAGTGCGAAGGCTTACCAGGCGCGTCGCTATCAAAGTCAAATTCCAGATCCACTGGGATGAACATGTCATCGAAGCGATCTGGGAAACCAACCTCCCCAGCGCAAAGCGCGACGGAGCCACCCTCCACTTGATCATCATAAGCGGCGTGGATATAATCCTTGGTGACTGCGCAAAAACAAGTCAAGTGATATCAGCAAAAAGAATTATGTTCGCGCAGAAAAAGAAATAAAGCAATGAAATAAACTTACACAACCCGTCGACTTGGATAACGGGCTCAAGCGCGCTGTCGGCCCACAGCTTACTCATGCCGACCCCCACCAGCGCCTCCTCGCGAATTTTCTTGGCGGGGGATGGTTCGGCGGTCAGTTTCTTAACCCATGCGCCGGTTGGGTTCTTAATAACATCCGCATCCGCGGGCGCAGAATCGATCGCGCGCATCGTCATGCGGATGGGGATTACACCAGCCCTGATGTAGAAGAACCTCTCAGACCAGTCATGAAGGCTCTTGAATGATACGGTGCTGCACTTAACCTTCTGACTGCGAGGAATAAAGGAGATCCAAGAATCTTGGATCTTGGGCTTGTAAAAAAATTGAAAGCGCCGAGGGGTGGGCTCCTCGCGCTGTGATTTGCACATGAACTCGAAATGAGTCATGCGCACAAGTCCAAACGGATGGACTTGGGATATATGAATCCCGAAAAAACGTAACACCGCGCCTACAAACCTTGTCATCGGAAGACGAAGGTTGCAGTAGGTGAAAAAATGGGTGTACAGTGAAATATAGCCGGGAGGCGGGTCTGCCGCCGTTTGCCCGGCCACAGGCAACATGCAGCCAAACACAGGGGGAAAACCCTGTGACGAGATGAGGCTGTCGAGATCGGCTTGCCTCAATTTGCAGGGGATTTCATTCCACCTTTTCGTGGCCTTGGTCCTCCCTACTTCCTCCGATGTGGTCTCAACAACCCTCTTCCCCTTGCCCTTTTGCTTCAATGTCGACATCACCACAGATTTCACACGGCGTCTTCGAGAGGCAATAGAGGTGATTGAGGGGTTAGGCGAGTCTGAACTATCAGACATACAACTGCAGCAGCAGATAATCGAGGATTCGAAACGATGAATACACTCAAATCAGAATATGAAAGGCAGAAATTCGAAAATTTGCAACAATGAAGATGAAGATAAAAAATTTCTTAAGGGCTTGCTTTTATAGGCCCAGGAGAGAGAAATTTGGCAACTGATCGGATTTCACGCGCCCCCACTCGCAGCTGTAAGCCAACGTGGTCGCGGCACGTGTCCTTGACACTGTTTGAGGGGACATGAAAACGTAACGGAACTGCCACGGAGCAGTGACGCGCCCCCACTCGCAGGTGCAAACCAATGAGAGCGCGACACGTGTTCCAGACAGCTGTGCGAGGGGACATGAGAGGCAACTGTAGCACCTCGAGCACACGAAACGTCTGACACGTTTCCGGCGCACGTCACCACCAACCAACCACGTGTTTGGACCCTTCGTTTCAACCAAATGGATAGAACTTCACGCAACGGTGGAAACAACCAACAAAACGACAAAACCCCATTAAAAGACCAAATCAGTAAGTCTAATATCTATCTTACCGCGCTCGCGCGAGATAAGACACACATTAGACTGGGGGGGCTTGAAGAGGTATGTACCCGCCTCAACACCGAGCGGGGCGGGTCAACCCACAAGATATATACAAGACATTAGAAGTCAAAGATATTATCAAGGTACAAAGCCAAAACTTATGCTCAAGCATCACATGCTTGCACATATCACATATGCTCAAGCATCACATATGCTCACGCATCACATGTGCTCATGCATCACATATGCTCGCGCGTATCACATGCTCACGCATCATATATGCTTATGCATATCACATCGTGCGTGGCGCATCCGCGCGCGGCGCATATCACATGCTCGCGCATCATACATGCCCACCCATATCACAGTTGCGCATGGCGCAGCTGCGCGTGGGGCATCCGCGCGTGACGCGTATTACATGCTTGTGCGTATCACATCTGCGCATGAAATATCTGCGCGTGAGAATAAAGAGAAGACCTCGCGCATCCTCAGGATGGGCGCATATCACACGTGCACATAATCAACCTCGTCCTTATCCAAATCAGGATTAGGGCAACCTTGATTGTGCACGTCAGACAACCTTCCAGAAGGCATCTTTTTAAGGAATAAGGATATGCTGATGTTGACAGCTGCTAAATGAAATGTGGACAGCTCAGCATGACTCATGGGTTACCACGTGATTATAACCAATGAAAAAGCACCAGGTGTCTCCGAGGACACGTGGCGCAAATCGATTGGAGGAGGCCAACAAAACCCTAATCTGGTCTCAGCTCAATCAGTGGAAACCCTAGCACTATAAATACATCATAACGTACACAGTTACAGACATATTGATTCACATTGAAGCATATTCAATCACACAATCATACAGAGTAACATACAGTATTTAGCTATTAAGCAATACTCTCCAAATTCCCTTACTCTCACATTATCATCTTCTCCTACATATACTTATTCTCACGCCGGAGGGTTACCCCAAAGAGGACCCCTCTGTCCCTTTCTGAGGGGTAAGTAACGGCGCTGTTCATTTTGTAGGTAGAAGAACACAGATCCAGAAGAACCATCGGTGAAATAGTATAATCACACCCGAGGAAAGTAGATCTGCTACCAGTGAGTAGATCCACGTTTCTTCAGGCTACAACGTACGGCTAAAACCCTCTATAACCTGTAAAAGAAATTAAAAAATATTCAAGAATATGTTAGAAAAGTAAAAAAGATAGAATTTTGAAAGCAAAAAAGATAGGTTTTGTTGCAAATAAAACACATGATAATGAGCAAATTTAGATGATACGTCTCAAGAAAGATGTTTTGTTTTCTTTCTTTTTATGCACAATCATTCCCAAATTTCAATTTTGTAAAAAATGAATTTTTCCTTGCAAAGTATAGTGTTCTTAAGAAATTTACATCCAAACCTTGATTCATTAGCAAACGAAAGCAACACCTGATAGATCAAAACACATATCACTCTAATAGTTTAATTACAACTACATACTTTCACAGTTTCACTATGTAACCTGTGTTCAAGAAATCAATCTCAAATAAAACAAAAAAACCGCATTTAACACATACATAAAACTCTAAAAAGTTTACAAAAATTCAGATTATATTTCATATCAACTCAAAGTTTGAGTAATATATTTAGGGTACATATAAAGTTCGAATTCTACACAGTTTTGTTTTTTTGTTTTTTTGTTTTTTTCCTCTGTTTTTTGCATACACATTCATAATTCTGTCAAAATTGATCCATCTCTTGCAAGGTATCGAAAAAAAAAACCATTTAAACACACATAAAACATAATTTTTTTTACCAAAAACTCATATTAAATAATATTTGGGACATAGTATACCTAGGGTTACGATTGTATTGGAATAAAAACAAACCGGGTTATTGTTATTATTCGGATATAATAGGGTGGGGGTAAAATGACCCATGAATGATCTATATTTTGAAAAAAAATGTTAAAAAAAGATGAGAATAGCTTAGAGAGTGACAAGTGGCAAAAATTGGTAGTTTTTTATTATAATAGTATATTCGTATGGGCTTATTGATGCGAGCTTGCTTTGACTGTTTATAGTTGTGTTGGAGTTTAAGTATATTTTTTAGGCTTACTGTAGTTGTGTATTATACTTCTAGAAGGTTTAAACCAACAAACATAACCAAAAAAGGAGTTGAGAGTAAAAGCAAACCCCAAAATAAGAACGCCAACGTAATATGTTTGTTGCTTGTTTTTTGTTATTGTATACGGTTTCATTACATTTCGACCTGAATTTTAAGTTTTTTCTAATTTATTGTATTAAATGGGTTGTTTATGTTAATTTTTATTTATCTTTTGAATATAATTTAAGACGTGAATAACGTCCACTGCGTGTATTTTATAGGTCAACTTGTCTCCGTCGCCACAACTAAATTTTAGTAAAAGTTATAGCCACATTCAATTTTCTCAACAGCGCCACTGATTATCATTTTATATTGAAAATTTCAATATTAGCCAACTAAAATTTCATGAATGTGATATTGAATATGAGAATGTTCACATTCAATTGTACAAAATAGTCCGTTTTAAATTGTTCGAAGTGGTACTTTCTTTGTAATAACCTTAATTTAAATTTAAACAAAGTAAGTAGATAATAATACTTTAGGTGTTGTTGATGTAGTATGAGATAAAATTTATTGAGCAAATTTGACGTCTAAAGTTAACAATCAAATTTCAAAATTTAAGTACGAACAAAAATACGTACCACTTGAAACACACATCGAACTTATTGTAAACTTTTATACATAATTATAAAACTTTAGTTATAAGTTTTAACAAAAAATAAAAGTCGGTAACCAATTGAGAATATTTATAATAAATATAAATTATGTGGTTTAAAGATGATAACAAATGACAATAATAAAATAAATTCATACAAATATCTATATGTTATATGTTAATGTAAAATGTAAATAGTAATATAATGAAAAAAATTGAAGAAAGATACAAAAGAGGTTGCAGGTTTTCATATCCATATCTGATACAACCATCATGTATTCATGTGTGACTGTATTCATGTCCAATCCATCATCATGCCATGTATTTCTTTCCTTGCACTACACCAGCTACTGCTGCCGGATTTCTCGCTGGATTATTGATTTTCATATCATAAAACTTTACTTTAATCCGCGATCTCTTACGTATACCGTTAAACCCGTGTGACTTAGTTACGCCTGACATGTCTATATATTCACAAGCATTATGCTAAATAACTATCAGTAAATCTAAACACATGAAAAACTTCGACGACCTGTTTAAACTAGTGGAAGAAAATGAAAACCATATTCTTTTCTTATATATACTTGCTGATAATTAATATTTCCTCTATATAGTAAAACACTACTCCTGCTATCACTCATAAAACTAACGGACATGTTTTCTTTCTTATTATCATATAACCACTCTACCACTCTGTAATTTATATTACACATTAAAAAAATATATAGTGATAATCCCAAATGAAAATATTTTTTAGATAAATAAATATAAGACTGGACTTGATATGTGAGTTTGTTACTGACTTTCAAAAATTATATTATACAGTAAACTTTCCTATATACAAGTAAGTTGGTCTTATTTTGTTTTGTGATTTACTATGTTTTGTTTGATAAATGTAATAACTATCCATTTGTTTAGATAAAAATTGATGTTTTGAATTAGTTATGCAAATTGAGCCTTTGTAGATACAATGTAATAACTACCCTGCGTCCTGCGGATGGTCTTGTGTTTGGCTGGGCAGGGGGTAAGCATGCGTGTGTTGACCTCACTGCGGTGTCCCCGTTGGTGGGGCTGAGAGACAGTGGCTTCGTACCGGGACATGCGGTTTTGAGAGCGGAATCTATGAAGGTTGCTAAGCGTGAGACAACGTGTTTGGAGAATCAGCACGTGTTCATTCCATTTGCCTTCGACAATTTTGGATCCCTAGCTCCCGAGGCGGTTCGCTTCTTGGAGCGGGTGCAGAAGGTGGTCCACAGTGACTCGCAGAGCCCGAGGAACCAAGGATTTATATTTAGTAGAATAGGCTTTGCAATTCAAAAGGGATAGCGCGCAGCCTGTTGCTCGCTTACCCATTATCCAGATGTAGCTCGATTTGTGGTATATATAAAAGGATGATATAGATTTATTTTGAAATAATATACTTTAACAAATAGAAGCCATTAAAAATAAATAATATATTTAACAGAGTATATTGTTTTGGTTGGAGTACTAGTTTATATTAGTCATACAACAATAAAAATAAAATGAGGATTACTTAATTAACATTTGCTAAATTTTGGGTCGCCGGAAATTACCAAACAAATCATAATGCCAATATCCGAATCTAACTAGTATACTTTAAAATGCGACAACATTGTAGGATTTGATGTTCGTATAGGTGTAATATGTTACTCAGTTTTGAGATCACCGGCTTGAGGTACGGATCCTTACCCCCTCCTTTGTTATATGGTTCGATTGTGATAACCCCTATGACTATGACCTGGAACTCTTGATGTCTTTGGCTTTCCGTTCTTTTCAAGTTTCTTACGATTATTTTGTTTCATTGCATCAAGACATTTGAAACTTGTATGTTTCAGGGAAGTAATATGAATTTCGAACATAACGGGAAATCAAACTTTGATCACATATCTATCTGGGTGTTGTGGATACGATGCGGTATTTCATATCTATAAACACTCGACTATATTATCAAAGTACTGTTAACCAAAATGTGTGGGCTTCATGTTACGCTCAGTTTTTCCGATATGTTATACTTGGGTCTATAATACGTTCATTGTCTGTTACGTTTTAACAAAAACAAGCATGCGGTAGATTTAAATTAATTTTGCTCATTACCGCATGTTCCAATACTGAATTTTTAAATGCTTCAAAAATATATATTTTTTTGCTCTGTTACCCAGAGTGCTACGCTTCTTGTGGAGTGTCCCACAAGCATGTTGTTGTGGCACCGACAACATGTGCTCTTTCCGTGACGGAGAGATTAGTTCACAGCGTCCCTAGGTACATGTGTGGTACAACGCTACTAGGAGACGTATGAATCGATCCTAGCTTTGTTTCGGTTTCTGTTTCTGGGAATGGAAGTAGGTGTGCCAACTTGCCCCATTCCATGTGATCGATATACAGGAATGGCCCCCTGTATATCGTCACCTCTGTTTCTGTTATTGTTCGGCTCATGGGTACATCCGTATGATATGAACTATCTGTTACTGTTTAAACTATCTGTTATTATTATGAAATATTTGTACCGTTATGAATCATCTGTTACTGTTCTGAATTATCTGTTACTATTCTGACTCATAAGTTATTATTTTGACCGTTTCGAAAGTGTTTCGGCTTACTGTTTACGCGAATGATTTATTAATTGTTTACTACTTATCAAAACTGCTTTATGGAGACTGAAAACTAATTTTCTATAGACATCGTAAACTATTTTTAAACTTATTATTTTTAACGAAAACATTTTAATACTCGAGCCTATTATTCCGTACTGGGTATTCGGCTCATTCCGTAATTTTTCCCTCACATAGGTTCACAGGTTACTTTGGGCGGGATGGAAAGAGTGAAATAAATGATAGGATGCTTATGAAGATTTCTAAGCAATGAAATTATGTCTTCTGCCTCTGCATCACCTATACCATCTTTTTAATGTCCCCCGCAATCAAATTATCATCCTTGGATTTGTTAGAGATAATCATATATTCAAAACAATGTTCAGTAAAATGTAATTTCATGGTGGGATCCAAGATAATAGCAAAATACATGTAGTCATTAAGTTTGCCAAACTTCCCCTAATACTTGTCATATTTCTTACGCATTGAACTAACCATTGTGGAAAAACTTGGATCACAATTCCATACCTGTAGATGTTCGTCTACATCTAGGATTTCTCTAACAAAGGGCTTTGATGTGGCCGATGCAATTTTTGTTTTAGTCTTGAACTGTTTTTAGAAATTCAACTAACTTTTCGCAAGCACCGACGTCTGCCTGAATGTTCAGGTAATCTTTCTTAATCATGAAGATAACTGCTATCTTGAACTTCATAAGATAAAAATATCTCCCTTAAATCCACCGCCCTTTTCAACATCTCATAGGTGGAATTCCACCTAGTAGGCATATCTCCACACAAAATCCTACTTGATTGAAAATTCGACTAATCAACGCACTTTTTGAACCTGGTTATTCTTTGTGTTGAGTTTCGAATATGCCTTACCACTTTTGGTATAAACTCAACAAGATATGTGTTTTCTGATAAACCATCTTTGACAATTAGGTTTAGTATGTGTGC
The DNA here is from genome assembly GCF_021521415.1 of Bidens hawaiensis. Classification (NCBI taxonomy): domain Eukaryota; kingdom Viridiplantae; phylum Streptophyta; class Magnoliopsida; order Asterales; family Asteraceae; genus Bidens; species Bidens hawaiensis. The sequence goes on along the minus strand of NW_027497173.1, from coordinate 99,043 downwards.
CACACCTAATATGAAAATGTCTCCCCTCATCATACAAATTAGGCAGTTTTCTCAACAGATAAGCAATCACCTTATCATTACTAGACGCGTTGTCAACTGTCATAGTCATAACATTATTAATACCCCAACCAGAACGAAACCCGTTAAATATATTATGGTCAAACAAATAATTAAAATTGGTGAGAAATTCAGATACAAGACAAAAGTTCTGATGCACACGTTTAGCTTCAACGGGAAGAAGATATTATAGAATGTTTGGTTTTAGCTATATATAAAACTTCATTGTTAGTTTTTATGTGTGTGTTTGTATGGTGTTTTCACCCAACTAAGGGGAGCTCAATTTGGGTAGGGTCGGCTTTCAATATTATAAATCTTTTATTCGATAGCGAGATCGTTTGTGTATATTATCTTCATTTGTTTTCGTACGATCGTTTGATTTCACCGCACCCGTCTGTATCGCTTATCAAGAATACAATCCGTGCATTTGTCAGATCCGGTGTCGGGACCAACAATATATGTGTGTGAGTGTTTGTGTGTATATATATTTAAAGTAATTTTTTGTGTTTTATTAATGCTTGTTTATATGTTAATAAATTATTTTTTTTCTTTTCTATATACCATTTCTTAATATTTAAACAAACTTTACGTATATATTTTTTTATCATTGTAATGCTTTATGGTAGAAAAATTGAAAGATTGGAAGATTATGTTTGAACGATAAACCCTAAAGCCTAAGTTGAAAGATTAGAGATCAATGCTATGTGACGGTGATGTAAAATATAGAGTAAAACATTAAACATTAATTATTTTCTCAAGTATAGTATTCCCTCGTGATTCCCGTGACCATCCATTGACACGCGTGGAGTGCTGTAAAATATAAATAACAAAAGTAATATGGATACCACCTTTTGGTAAGATCATCATCAATTGCTGAATATAAATAGAGGGAACTGATTTGACCAATCTTATTCTTTCCGGCAAAATCTCACTAAAAAAATAATATAACTCGGCATTTTCCACAAAATAGATTTTTTTTGGGACTTGTTCAAATAATATAACTCTGCATTTTGCACAAAAAGTTCTTTAAAGAGTTTGAATAATTACACGGGTTTCATTTTATTCTTTCCTGTTCTGAAATAATATAACTACACACCGTGTTAAGTTATATGTTTTTTTAAACGACTATAAATGTTACGCTATACAAGGATTGATCTCTTGGCATTCGATTTTACATGATCTTAACCACCTTACCACCTCACCAAATGAAAATGGCCCGTGTTAAGTTGTATAATTTCTGAAATCATCTTAAATCCTCTATAAACTTTATAATATCACATACTAGTTTTTATCCTTCGTATTACGAGGTTGTTTTACATAATTTGTTTCTAATATTTATATATCTTTTTGGATTTTAATTTTATTTATTGTAAGAAAGGGTTTCACAATAAATATTTATAATACACTTAGGATTTGATAATGAAAGGGTTTCACAATAAATGAGATGTTATAACTCGGTTTAAATGTTATTTGGGTTTAGTGAGACCCATGACCCACATATTTTTTTTACTATAAAATTGTTTTTTAATTATAAATATGTTTTTTAAAAATCAGAAACTAATTTATAGTATATCTCTATTTAAAAGGATTTTATATCATATATTTGATGAGATTAATTTTTATTTTAATAAGATGTTATAACCCGTTTAAGGGCTATCTGGATTTGGTGAGACTCATATCTGTGAATTCTGGTCAAATGCATGAGAAACTTCCATTTACAAATAAAACAATATGGTAACATTGAGAAATCATCTCAAATCCCCTATAAACTTTAAAATATCATATACTAGCTTTTATCCCCCGTATTACGGGGTTGTTTTCCATTATTCGTTTATATATATATATATATATATTTGGATTTTAATTTTATTTATTGTAAGGAAGTTAATGATATACTTAGGATTTGATCGATGATGGAAGTGTTTCATAAAAACATGAGATGTTATAACCCTGTTTAAAAGTTATCTGAGTTTGGTGAGACCCATTAACCGCTTATTTTTTTACTATAAAATTATTTCTTAATTATAAGTAATATATTTTAAAAAAAATCGGATATTAAATTTTCGTATATCCCTATTTTATAGGATTTATATCAAATATTTGGTGAGATTAACTTTTAATTTAATAAGATGTTATAACTTGTTTAAGGGCTATCTCGGTTTGGTGAGACTCATACACGTGTCAAATGCATAAGAAACCTCTATTACAAATAAAACAATATGATGTATTGAGAGAATGCAAAGAGTATTACGAGAGTTGTTTTATATTATTCGTTTATAATATTTATATATTTTTTAGATTTTAATTTTATTTATTGTACATAAATTAATAATATACTTAGCATTTGATGATAAAAGGGTTTCACAAATAAATGAGATATTATAACACGGTTTAAAAGTTATTTGTGTTTGGTGAGACCCAGACCCACTTATGTTTTTTACCATGAAATTGTTTTAAATTATAAATAATATACATCTTTCTTTAAAGAAATTAGATATTAATTTTTAGTATATCCCTATTTTATAGGATTTTCATATCAAATATTTGGTGAGATTAATTTTTAATTTAATGATATGTTATAACCCGTTTAAGGAATATCTGGGTTTGGTGAGACCCATATTCGTGAATTCGGGTCAAATGCATAAGAAACCTCAATTTATAAATAATGTAATATGATGATTTGAAAGAATGTAAGAAGCACCCAGAGAGCTTTTAAAGGTATTGTTTATATATTATAGATTTAGGATTAAGATTTAAGATACCCAAATTCATCATATTTAGAAACATCCCAAAATAACGCAAAAACCCAATCAAATTTAAAATGTCGTATCCATCCTCATAAAAACTTATCATTTACTCAGCAAACTTTCTATATTGCATGTTTCGAAATGGGCCACTCACCAACGTCCTTTCGCCTATATAACTTAAACTGCATTCACTATTCTTGCACCAACTTGTTTTACACCAACGTGACACTACTGCCATATGTCGTCCCCTAAAAAGGATTCCGATGATCTACAGTCACCTCTGCTTCCTCCTGTGGAAACACACACCACGACGGTACATGCGAAACCAACACTCGAGCTGCTCTCCATCGACCAAATGTTAACCAACTATTGCGGTGAGTTTGGGTCATGGCAGTTCAAGCATTTCGTTCTCACGTGTATGGCATGGGCACTTGATGCCATACACACAATGGTTACTATTTTTGCTGACCGTGAACCCACTTGGGCATGTGAACCTGGTTCAGGATGTGTATGGGACTCGGCCAAGAGCGTTTGTGGGCTTGAGCCAGGTTCATGGCGATGGGACGATAGCGAAGGGTGGTCAACGGTGGCTGAATGGGGTCTGGTGTGTGGACAAAAATACAAGGTTGGGCTAGCTCAGGCTTTATTCTTTTGTGGTTCCATGATAAGTAACATCCTAATTAATCCTACTATGTCTTTGAATTATGTTATTTTGTGGTTATTGATGTTAAAATTTAGAAAGATTGAGTCGAGCCAATAATAAGATTGTATCCAGCTCACATTTGCCCAAGCACGATCGACTCTTTCTTCTTCTTCTCCTTTTTTTTAGGAGCTGCTATCTAGACATCCTATGGTTCTTTAGAAATGATGTACATATAAAATAAATTGTATGTTAAAAGAGTGTATGAATACAAAAAAAGGTGTTTGAATAGACAAATCCTTTTTTTTTCCTCTCTTTTAAGATTTTGATTATTTATATGTTTTAGTTTTTTATAAAAGCATTAAAAACATCAAGGGCGTAGCATAGTTGGGGCTAGGGGTGGCCCCGGCCCTCTCCGTTTTTTCGCTCAATAGTGTAAAATTATCATTTTTCGGCCAAAAGTTTTTATACATAGTGTAAATTTATCTGTTTCTGACTGAAATTTTGAGCTCGGCCCCCTTGGTTTTTTGCTCGGTAGTGTAAATTTATCCTTTTTTGCCCGAAATTTTTATACATAGTGTAAATTTACCTGTTTCCGACCGAAAATTTGAGCCCGGCCTCCTCCGTTTTTTTTGCTCGGCAATGTAAATTTATTTTGTTTCAACCGAAAATTTTTTTATACATGGTGTAAATTCACCCGTTTCCGACCGAAATTTTGAGCCCGCCCATTCTAGTATATGAATTTTTTATACATATTGAGTTCGGCTCCCTCGAAGATTATGTCCAAGCTTCACCACTGGAAAAACATTTAACAAGAATCTCACCTCTATAAAATCATATACTATATTCAAAAGAATTGCACGTCTGTTGGGCAAATCCGTCAAAACTCAAAAGCAAATCGGTAATGATTTGATTATACATAGTGGTTTTCACATGGTTTGGCAAATTGACATTATATTATTCTACTTAATTAATAATTTCAACTTAACTTTTAATAAGTAACCTTCATAACTAATATCAGGGGCGGACCTGTCTTGAGGGCAGGGTAGCACCCGCTACCCCTCAACTTTTGGCCGTAGGTGTGAATTTCTTCATGTTTTCTTCACTTTTTTTTATTCCGCTACCCCTGAATAAAATATAGTGTTACCCCTAAACCAAGCGAGCGTATTTTTGGTCGGATTCCAGTGTTCTTAATCAGCCAAAAGCAGGCCTGAAACTCGCCGAAACAGTGAAAATAACAGGCAGAAAGAAGATGAAGTAGAAAGAAGATGTAAAAAACGAAAAGTCTTGATTTTGATAATTTAAAAGTAAAATGATATCAAAAAATAGGGTATATGTACTTTGCTATCAAATTGTGTGCACATTAGTCTTACTTTTTCAAATAGCATTAAAAACACTTGAGCTTTTTAAAATGGTTTTAAACTAGAGTTTTTATAATCATATGATTAATTTTTGAAGTTATCTTGTTATGAGACTATGTCACTATGATAATCTCAAACATAGTTATTCGATAATTAATATGTTGTATTCTTTTAATTAGTTGGATTTTTTTCCTCGTACCCTCTATATTTTTTCGTTTTGCGTCTAGGCCTAGGCAAGGTTTATGTGCCCTTAATAACTATGGCCCTAAACCTATTGCGAGTTATCATCCTAATTAAATAGGCGACATAAAAAGAGTGTACCTTGTTAAAAAAGGCTTGTCAACCACGAGGTCATGACTTTAAATGGACAAAATATTCTAGTGGTTAGAGACGTTTTAATGTAAAATAATTTGCTAAATATGATTGGCTAGAGCACGGACGCTAAACAAAAAAAAGCATATTGCTTATGTTGTTAATTGTTTAATGAAAGTATAGGTAATCAAGTTAGAAGAGTGGTTTTTATAAGTGGAGGCTTTTGTAATTGAAGTAAATTGGGAGTGGTTTTTATAAGTGGAGGCTTTTGTAATTGAAGTAAATTGGGTGCTTTAAAAGATTATGTTGGATCACTTAACCGTTTTCACAATATAGCTGAATATAAATGTGACAATTGAACAAAAAAAACTTTCGAAAACCAAAGATAAATCTATTAGCCTATTAGGTATGTGTTTAAATTTATTTATTATCGTGTTTCTATTTTTTTTCGTTTACATTGCATAAATTTTTTTTCGTTTACGGAAATTTTTTTTTTAACTTTACCCATAAAATTTTGGTTTAGATCCGCCACTGACTAATATCCTACACATCGTGTTTTTCGCATGGTTTGACAAATTATTTCTTTTTTAAAAGCGGATTTTATTGATAAAACTCAAGCGTCAGGCTAAACATACTCCCTTGGTTGCTTGTCATACCTCTCTTGGAAAACCAGTTTTCATATTACCCATTGAAATCATATAATTACCAAACTAGCACAAAAATAAGAATTTCATATTATTTTTTCTTTACAAGTTGCGTTTTTTTTTATGATTTCGAGTTTAGAGTTTCTGGTTTAGGGTTCGGGTTTAGGCAGGGTTTAGGGTTCGGATTTAAGGTTTAGGTTTTTGAGTTTAGAGTTCGAGTTTAGGGTATTGGTCATATGGTCGTATGTATATTTTATTATTATTATGAATTCTTAAATTTTCTTTCATAAAATGATAACTTATTTTAATATTTGTATATCAGTTGTTTTATAATTGTTTTTTTTAATTAATAATAATGTTAATAAGCAGTAATAGGAAAACTATATACTTTTAAAATATATAGAAATCATCACGACCGTATATTTTGGTATTCGATTCAGTTTGATTTAAAATACCAAACTAATAGCAATTGCCAAAATATATTCCGTTCATACAACTATACAAGGAACCAAAAGCTAGATATGAAATTAAGATTATGATTTGGGTGAGATTATTAAGTGAAAAAAATGTTGTAGGGACTAATATATAGATAAATAATGTTAAAAGTTAATAGTAATTTATCTAATAAGTTAAGAGGAGTATATATATAGTAAAAATGGTGAAAGAGGGGTACGTTTAGTAGCACCCCTCAAGACTCAAACATTACTAATAAGATGCTAGTCTAAGATATAACATACACACTTGAATACAAACACTTTAATTACAAAATAAAGCTAAAAAACGGAATAAACATGTCTCCCAGTCTACCCCTATTAATTTCCCTATGTTTTTAACCCAAATAAAGTTATATCTTATGTTTTCTTCTTTTAGTCTATTGACCGAAACTTTTTTGTTATTAGAAAGACCCTCAGTTTTTGCTTTCCAAATACACTTGCTCTTTGTTTCCTGCTTTGTTCACCAGGGGCAATTTGAGGAGATCCCGGACTTTGAGCACATACACCAGGGGTGGGGGTGGGGGTGGGGGGGGGGGGGTGTTCCACATAAGTACTTACAAATTACCATATCATTTATGCATAGCAACAATACCTGTCATATTGTCAACATTAACCAGGGCTGAGATTTAAGTATTTGAAACTCTAATGTGTCTCGTATTTTATTCATAAAGAGTTCTTATACCTATGATTATTGATTCAAATGGTAAATCTTATTTTTGCAGGTAGTGGAATATTTGGTCACCTCTCTGATACCAAATTGGGAAGAAAAAGATCACTCACAATTGTATGCATTATGAACATCCTTTTTTCACTATTGACATCCATATCTCCGAGCTATTGGAGTTATGCCCTCTTCCGTCTACTCGCCGGCTTCAGCTCCAATGGGATTGGTGTATGTGCCTTCGTTCTCGCCATCGAACCAATAGGACCATCCAAGCGCGGCATTGCCGGCATGTCCACGTTTTATTTTTACTCAATTGAGATAGCTCTTCTATCAGGCATAGCTTACATGTTTCAATCATGGCGCTTTCTTTACATTGATTCTTCCATACCCTCTATCATCTTTCTTCTTTTCATGCTCCCTTTCATCTCTGAATCCCCTCGCTGGTACCTCGTTCGAGGTAAAACTAATGAGGCCATGAAGATCATGCACAAGATTGCCAAATCAAATGGAAACCAGAGGCCATGAAGATCATGCACAAGATTGCCAAATCAAATGGAAACCATCTTCCTGAAAATGTGTACCTTGTCCTAGACAAGGAAGCCAGGAGTTGTGATCACAAGAATATAGAAACTGGAACAAAAGAAGTTGCCACGAGTTCAGTGATAGATGTGATCAAGTCACCATTAATGAGAAACCGATTGCTTCTTCTAATGGGAATCAACTTCGTTAGCGCAAGCGTGTACTATGGACTAAACTTAAATGCTGCAAACCTTGAAACAAATATTTACCTCAGCGTGCTACTCAATTCTGCTGCAGAGATACCAGCTTATCTTTTAACCGCAATCTTAATAGATAAGTTTGGGAGGAAGCCATTAGGAGTTGGAACACAGTGGTTCAGTGGAATCTTTTGCCTTATAGGTAGCTTGATGGGAAGCCAAGGGAATTGGAAGGTAGCGAGGACAATGTGTGGAGTTTTGGGAATATTTGGGATGGCCGGGACTTATAATTTGTTATACGTATATGCGATGGAGTTGTTTCCAATCGTAGTCAGAAGCGCAGCGCTTGGATCCACAAAGCAAGTGGGACAAATAGGAGCCATACTAGCACCGTTCGTGGTAGCTATGGATGCTAATCTTACGTTTATGGTGTTTGGGGCATGTGGAATTGTGGGTGGCATTCTTATATTTTTCTTGCCAGAAACATTAAACATGCCATTATATGACACAATGAATGGAGTGGTGGATGAGACAAACAAGTTGTCGATGCTTGCATAAACGACGTTGGAATGAAGTAAAACTGTTGATTATTGATATATAGAAAGTTGTAGAATGAAAACTGTTTGTTCTATTATATGTTTAATTATGACCAAAGTATTAATGCGTTTCAAATGTTCCCTCTCCCCCCCCCCTTCTCTCTCTCTCTCTCTCTCTCTCTCTGTGATTATATACATATATATATACATACATATATATATATATATATATATATATTATAATCGTTGTACTAGAAGCTTTATTTTAGTCTAATAAACATTTAAGCATTTTCTTCTACTGTTCTTGTTCGGGTCTATGGATGGCTAAATTAGTTATTAAAAACCTAATTCTTTTATCGATAGCAATATATTTTTGGACAATGATGTTGCGGGCCAACCACCCCGTTTCAACCAGTCCAACCTAACTAATATGTCCAAGAACCTGCAGTATCATTGCTTTCAGTTTAGTTGAGCCATATAAATTTGACCCGTTCACATAGAATGAGTCGAGGTCACCCACAGTAATATTTAGAAATAATTACTGAACGCCTAAAACCTCCTAAATCATTTAAGTAAAAAGTTAATACTATTGAAATTGTGTAACCTTTGTAATCATATATGGCACATTAACTATTAAGTGAATGAACATACATAGGCATAGTCACAGTCAAATTTTAAGGACAATGAACCACGAGCTTGATAACCAAAAAAGTGACAGATTTCTCCTCCTTGTATGCATCTTCTTTCTGTTAGCATATTCAACGACATACATTAGCATGATTTACACACATGATCTTCTAGCTTTTCTAAGTACAATAATACTAGTCGCTTGATAATCTCTACTTCGACAAGTATAACAAGAAGCTTCTCGGTTTTAATCTGATTAATAATGCATGCAAATGATCAATGTAATTATTACAATTAACAAGTATTTTATTGTTTCATGTGTTCACTGACAATAAAAACAATTCTAAGATTATTTTATTAAAATTTTAATAACTCACAATAGGATTTGAATCCACAAAGAACATTGTTTGGAGTCACGAACAGTACTCTATTTTCAAAATGATGATTTTTCTAAAATTATAACTTTACAATAATCTGAATATTGTTTGTATATATATAACAAAAGTTAAAAACGTAGTATCAAAACCAACATTTGCTTCAACAAACTAGTTTTTTAGATTTCACCATTTAAGGTCACAGGTGAAAGTAAAAACAATTTCAGTTAATATCTTCATACAACAAGGTAAAAGAAGTCTTGGTGTTTGAGATACCAAATAATAACTATCTTTGTAGGACATTTTGCTTCTACAAAAGTCTCTGAAAGTTGAGCAGTATCTGTATTAGCAAACAACATGACAAAAAGTATTAATATAGTACTTGATGTCTGCAAAGGATGTTGTCAACATTATAATAAAGTCAAACATATACCAAATGAAGTCAAAGTCAATTTTGTTAAATCTCACCTCCTAATGAATCACGAAGCTACCTCGTAAGCTTGGAGTCACAAACAGGAACATGAGAAATGTTTTCTGCCAATGTATTTGTACATTTTCAAGCGTGCTTAATGAAAGATTTATCAATTTAGCTTCTTCTAGCGTATACCCTTCACTACCTGCAAAATAACATGAAAATAGGTGAAAATCATTTTTAAAATAACATATTAAAGGATAATAAATATAGTTAGTTATGATTTGATACATGACTTATAATTTTTAAATGTAGTTAGTAAGTTGAGTGTTCTATTCATATGAGACATGTTACCAACATTATCATACAACCAGTGGCTTCATTGTTTTATTCATATGAGCCTTGTTACTAACATTATCACCCGAAACACCCACAAGCTTCTTAACATAATAACATACACCTACAACAAGAGTAGAATTCTGGTAGATAATAACCATGATATGGATTATGGAACAATAAATATTATATTGACAGGAAATTAACCTCGTACCATTTAAATCACATGACTACAGGAAGTTTGGGTATCAGGCTTAGTGCTAGCAGCAAACCTATGCGCTTCACCTAATTGTAATAGCTCAACAAAGTTACAAAACTTTATTGGTCCCGAACCTCTATCTAAAGCTAGCACGCGGGAGTGTAATATCTCCACTTTTTGGATATTCCAATTTAGCTGGACCAAGAAGATTTTGTATTGTTTACATGTACAGTTGCAAGTATCCTATATACATAGATAAACCATACAATCTGTATAAACGACACAGATAAATCTGTCTCAGCTAATATATCTTCCACTGCACAAACCATGTGTTTGCAGAAGTATCTTCATCTCCAACATTTCCGATTGTGAAAATTTTTTCCACTACAACTTTGACCATATACCATGGCTGTCCATTATATCCACCTAGAACACTATGCAAAACAAAAGCAGTTAACATTTTCATAGTTGCATTGAACATAATAAAGACCATTTTTTCAGTTTATGGGTTAAGAACTTATGATAATTAGGCTTTTCTACAACTTCATAGACACGCTTTTGTGATGCGAACTTGGTAAGAACTTCATGGAATCTAATGTATCTGAATCGTAGCTATTCCTTCGGAGTTTCTGTCATTTAAGCTGAAATAACACAATAAGAAAGTAAAATAAAGCTCTTAATTCGCAGAATAAATGGTATAATACAAGCTTAAAATATGTGTGAAAGCAAATCAAGTAACAAGATACTGTTAGGCCCATTTTGTGTTAGTCTTTTGTATTAAAGGTAATGTGTCGTTTATGTAAAATTAGCTAGTTGGAATTTGTCTATTTGTATGTTTGGGCCCAAGGCCATGTAAGTTGACGCCCAATGGGCCGTCATAATGAATAGATGGTGCATGAGCACACACACTATAAATAATGTGTGTATCTCATGCACACAACAACCTTTTGCCATTTCTCTAAATCTTATCCAAAACTCAAACTCTCTTTCTCATTTCTCTCTTGTCACCCTCACGGTAATAATAACCAAACAAGATCCGAGATCTCGGTCCTCACTAGTGATTTCCGTTAGCTAGTGTAGAGGTTGATCCTGGTAGACTAGTATTAGTGTTGTTAGATCCGGTCAAGGGATCTACAATTGGTATCAGAGCTTTCGGGCTCTACTAGTTGTAGATTTGGGTCACAACCTTGGATTTTGGTCTTGTTTGTGTTGAAGATGGATTTTCAAGATTTGTAGTGGGTTACAGGTTCATAAACGAAGAAAAAGTGTTCAAAAGCTTAAAACTTTGTGTGTTCAAGGCTTCAAGCTTCGAGTTCATAGTTTGTGTGTTATTTGTTGAAGATTCATGTGTTAAAGCTTCAAAAATTCAAGATTTAGTGTTTAAAAGTTGTTAAAGTATGGGTGTTTCTTAGATCCATAAAGGGTCAAAGTGATTGAGGTGATAACCTTAAAAGGGAAATCTTGGAAAAAGGTGACAGAAGTACATTCTGTACTTTCCACAAGTACATATCTAATCGAATCGGATGGGTCTATTCGAATCGAATCCCTAACTGAATCGAGTGTGATTTATAATCTAATCAAGTTCAAAAACTGATCGAATCGAGTTGCTTGATCTAATCGAATTCCAAGAGATCTAATCGAATATCAGAAGTAATCGAGTCGAAACCAGATTCTATTCTAATCAAATCATATCCTAATCGAATCACCATTCGATTAGATCAGACCATTCGATTAGACTGTAATCTCATTCGATTAGATTCATCAATTTGATTATATTGTAGAGCCATTCAATTACTTTACACTTAAACTATTTTTCTCAGAAGCTGCTTGTCCATTCGATCACTTTGTATTCGATTACTTCTCATTAGATTACCCTGTACTTGTATTTTTCAACAGAATCAGTTTGTGTTTGCGTGTGAACTTGAGTTTGTTAAGAAATGGCTAATACAAGTGAGGAAGTTAGAAATGAAGCTGTAAGGAGTTACATGATATTCGAGAACAAGGCCGGAGCTACAACTAAACCTCCAAAGCTAATGACTTGTGACAATGACTTTGAAGAATTTAAATGGCGTTTTAAGAACTACATTAGAATTCTTGACTATAATCTTCTTAGACCCCTTGAGAAAGGACCATTCATTCCCATGACTACTATTGCTGACGGACAAGTTCCTAAACCCATATCTGCTTATGATGATGCTGATAGAAAGATGTTTGTGAAGACCACAAAGCTTTTGGTGTTTTTAGTGTCTGTGTCTCACATGAAATTGCTCAAACTTTGAGAGATTATACCACTGCCAAGAGTCATTGGGATTCCTTAGTCAGCAAGCTTGAGGGAAATACTGAAATGAAGAATAGCAGAAAAGGAATGTTGAAGGGAGAGTTCAATATGTTCAATCATGTGCAAGTGAATCCATCACTAGCTCATTCACAGATTTGAAACATTGATTACCAAGATCAGAAGTGCTGGAATTGAATATGACCAGATTGGAATCAATGACAAACTGCTTAACTCACTCCCTTATACCTGGAATAGCAGTGCAATAACAATCAAGAGAACAACAAATCTTCAAATTACCCCTCTAGCTGACTTGATCTCAATTGTGAAGTCATTTGAGATGGATGATAAATTTAGAATGGGTACTCATATCAGTTCTCTCAATCAAGCTGGGATTTCCACTGGTTCAGGACTAAGCACAACATTTCTGAGCCAAGCACATCCCACTGTTCACACTGCTAATTTTGCCGCCAAGACTACTGCTGCACCTCAAGCACCATCAAGTTCAAGCTCCTTTCAAGATGCAGTTGACAAAGCTGTTGCACAAGCCTTTAAAGTCCGTGGGATCAAGAAACCCACAAGCAATCAGGCTCATTCTGCTCCACAAACCATTTCACCTGATGACTCCAATGTGACAATGTTTCATGCCTTCATGGCAAGCTATGAGGAGTTGTTACAAGGAAAGATGCTTCCTCCTTCTTTTGAGCAAGGAGATCTTCCTTAGATCAACAAGAAGGATCTCAAGGAAATGGACATCAAGTATCTGATGGCCATAGCTGTTCACCGAGCATCAAATTTCATAAAAAAATACGGGTAGAACAATTTTAGAGATACTAATGGGAATAACATTGGGTTTGAGAAAGATAAGTTGTGTTGCTACAACTGCAATGAATCGTGTCACTTTGCAAGAGAATGCACCAATCCTCCAATGGTTGTTAATGACATCAAGATCACTAAGATGTCTAACAATGAGGGTGCTAAAAGACATGACAAGAAGCCTATTCCAATTTACTCCTCGAAGTCAAGAATCCCAAGAATTAGTCAAGGAAGCACATCCAAGGGAAACTTCGAGTCGAGCTCAAAGGTTATGATTACAAGAACAGCTGAGTAGGTCAATAGGCTCCTACCAATTGTAAGTTCCTAGACGGATCTTTCAATATGATATCAACCAAATTCCGTTGTTAGGAGGAATCTAACAATAGGACGATTCAAGAATAATAATGAACAAATAAGAATGCAATAGTTATGCTTTAAAACACATGTTTATTACATCGGGTGCTTAAGCCCTTTGAATATGATTACAATAAGATAAACTTCTCCCATATCTCATTCTCTCGTTTTCGTCCAACCCGCACAACCTAGTTACATCAACTATATATAGTACATGATAATCCTAAGCCCAAACACATTAAGCCCACCAAAAACAAGATTTCGGTTTACATATAGAAACCCAAAACTAATCCCAATAAACTAAGCGTAAACCATTTAGTGTGATCCAACAAGGAAAGGAGCACTAAAGCCAATAACGGCTTTAAAATTTGCCATGAATATATCAAGGCACTTATAAATTACCATGTTTGATAATATCAATATTGATGTTCAATACTTAGTATCTAGACAAAATTAGCATTCTTAGCGACAAGGATAATATGGTCAAAATTGTTGGGACCTATTATTGTTGCACCGTAGTTGGAGAGGAAATATTGTCTTTGTTACTAAGGTAATATTATTGCAAAATGAGTAAGCCACAATTCCATGTCACATACCTATCCTCTTATATTTTTTACATGAGATCTATCGGTTTCCTCTCAATTATAAAGGAAAAAATTACACATAGTAGCAGGAGTTTAAGTTTGAACCCCACTTAACCTAGTTAACAAATTGCTAAAACTTTAACTCATGATGATATTATTGAGCTCGAGTCAAAACTGAAGCTCGTTTAATAAATGAGCTTGAGCCCAAGTTTAAAATCCGAGTATGACTAGGCTCATGACTAAACGAAATGAAGTCACGAGTCTTAACTTTTGTTATATTGGTAGGGGGTTTAACTATCTGCATGAGAATAAATCAAAACCGATTATTCAAATGGATCTAGAACCCCCATAAGCTCTACATACAAAGTATCGAACTCCGTCTAAGCATAATTGTTAACTACTTTCTTTTGTTATACGAGTAAGAAAGCAGGAATATTTTGCGGGTTGATTCTGGGCATCTAAACTAAAAGTTGTTGACTTTGGAATTAGTGAGCTTTTAAAAGTGACTAAGAGAGTCAAACAAGAAAAACTCATGTCATATCATGACACTACATGTAAGTGTTATAATGTTACATATTATTAAACTGCTTTTCAGAATTTGGATATGTTGTTTGGTATAACACGGAGATTTGTCGCTCCAGATGTCTTTAGAAATGAAGATTACGATACAGAAGTGGATGTTTTCTAATTTGTCTTAATTTTTATAGAGGTATGACTTTATAAAATAGTAGTTTTCTTTTCTATTATTAAAACATGTATGTAAAGCCCATGTTATCTATTTTTGTTTGTTAGATGACTGAAGGCCAACCTCCTTTTTCTAATAAGAATGAATATGGTGTTCCATGTAAAGGTAATTGAGTGAAAGAGATTTTTCAAAATATAATTTTTAATTTAGTCTGACTATTATTATTATTATTATTATTATTATTATTATTATTATTATTATTATTATTATTATTATTATTATTATTATTATTATTATTATCATCCAATAATAATGTATTGATCTGGTCATGTAAGCAGTTTATTATAACCATACGTAATATGTGAAAGCCATACTTGATTCCATAATTTGTGTAAAACATATAATTTTTAATACGCATTTTGTTTAAAACACCTAATTTTTAACCGTATTGATCTTATAGGCATTTCATCAAAGTGCATGCTTGTAAAGTTCTGTATTGACAGATCACGTAAGCAAAAGATGGTAAACTCTTGAGCTTGCAGACGCCAAGATAAAGGAACCTAAAGATATATTGGAGGTGGGTATGACCATGCTCAAGTTAAAGCAGTTTCACATTTCCATTACATATTTTTGGGAAAAAGGCCGAGGCCTTGGTAAACTTTATTAAAGAAAAAACGGAACAAAACAAGGCATCACAACTAGCCGAGACATATCACCAAACTAGTCAAGACCCTAAAAGAAACCAAACAAACCTAACAACAATGCTAACCCGATATCTATACATGAATCTAAAATCGGGCTTAGCTCCTATACATTTTCTAAAAAATAAAAGAACAAAATTCAAGTAAACAATCCTATACACAAAATCCATCTTGGGCCTAAGATCCATAAACAGTAAACCCACTTTCTTTTTCCCAACAGTGTACATTGGCCCAACAATGTCATAAGTCCAGACCCAACACCACCAAGCCCTACGAAAACTTTTGCTGAAAATGACCATCATCTCAAGCCATTTACTTAGCATAACTCTACACCAGCTATTTATCACACTTAGGTTCAATTCTTCCTTCCAGCTAATCTTCATACCATGATATTGATCAGTTCCAGTTTGGACCCAGCTCCAATTCAAACTTTCAACCCAACATATAGTCCATCTCCAAATAATATTCCAACAAACAATTATCATCAGAATTGTGGAAACCTCACAACTACCCTTGATCAAATTTATACACCTATTTCTTAAGTAGTACCACCTTAACTCCCATATCCAACCCAGATTCACCAAAAAGAACTTAATAAATCTGACCAGACTACCCCTGAATATACACTTTCTATGACTTAGACTCAAAGGTTGACTTTGACCCAACAATTGACTTTTACATGAATCCCTCAAATTAGTCGTAACGAAATGACCAAATTGCCCCTGCATGTGAATTCTCCAAGCTTTCCAGAAAAGCATTCGAGAATATTTATTGACATTGTGATAATGCCACAAATGCCACTTCACATGTAACAGTCTCATTGTTGACTTTCAATTTATTGACTTTCTTGACCACTTCAAATCCCTAGTCTTTACTTAGCCGAGTTGAACTAGTTGTTTCTTTGATTGTCATGCCAAGAAGCTTGAGTCTGACTGTTTCTTTTATGATGTTGCATAGGTCATTATCATTCCTACTCTTTCCTTCAAATAACCTCAAATTCCTTTCTCGCCAAATAAAATAAACTATGGCAGCCACCATAAGTCTTTGAACAATACTTTTAATAGACTTCCTCATGGGTAACTTTGCAAGATGTTCCACCCCAGCAGCCAAACTTGGTGGAATATTTTGCAGTTGACCAATGTTTTCAAGTTTTGACCATACTTTCTTTGAGAAAGAACACTCAAAAAAAAGATGATTATGACTATCCCTTTGCTGATTGGAGAAAGCACAATACTTGTCTTGAGCAAGAACTTTCCAAGCATACAATCTATCTTGAGTAGGAAGTCTCTCCTTAGTAGCTTGCCATAAGAAGAAAGCATGTCTAGGAATGGCTTGACTAAACCAAATAACCTTAGCCCATGGCTTAATTGGAGAAACATTACTAAAAGCTTTGAAAGCTCCATTTGTAGTGAAAGGTAGAAGCTTTTAATCTCTACACTTCCAAAGAATACTATCTTTCTTCTCATTAGTGAGGAGAGGAGGGTTACTAACATATAGACAAGGAAATTTGACTCTCCACACTTCTGGCCATGCCCACCCACCATTCAAGATAACCTCATTGACAGTAGTCTTCAAGTTCAAGCCACAATTTGAAATCTCTCTTGGTGTAATGAAAGAGCACAATGGACTTAGAGGATGCCAGTTATCATACCAAACATTAGTATCTTTGCCATCACCCAAAGAACTTATACAATGAGGCCAGATCTTCTCCCTACATTGCATCAGGTTTCTCCAACTCCAACATCTACCTTCTTTGTTGCTAATACCCCAAAAGCTTCTACCTTTCAATCTGTGAATCTTGATCCACCTTGTCCATACTGTTTCAACACCACTTATAATATTCCAAACATGTTTTGCCATTAAAGAGGTGATCCTAGTCCTTAATGATTTGATACCCAATCCACCTTGCTCTTTAGTCAAACAAACTTATGCCAACTAACCCTAGTCTTTCCCACTGCACTATCACCATTTGCCCATATAAATCTATTGCATAGTTTCTCAATCTCATCAGTAATATTAAAAGGCAATAAAAACACTGAAGCCAAGTAAACGTGCATTGAAGATATAACAGAGTTAACCAGTTGAACCCTACCAGCAAAAGATAAACTTTTGTTCTTCCAATCTGCAAGTTTTTTCTTGACTTTATCCACAAGGCTGCTACAATCATTACTGTATAATCTTTTGGATACCAGAGGAATTCCCAAGTATCTCACAGGGAGCTCACCAACTTTGAAAGGTAAAATGTCTTTAATAATATCCTGAGTTAGAGAAGGAATATTACCACAAGGAATAATATCCTTGTGGAATATTATCCACAAGGCTGCTACAATCATTACTGTATAATCTTTTGGATACCAGAGGAATTCCCAAGTATCTCACAGGGAGCTCACCAACTTTGAAAGGTAAAATGTCTTTAATAATATCCTGAGTTAGAGAAGGAATATTACCAAAATACATTGTACTTTTGCTCATGCTAGGAATAAGCCCAGACATCCCACAGCAAACTATCAGGATGAACAAACACCAAAAGACATTGTACTTTTGCTCAAATTCTTGCAAAGCTTGTCTTATGACTCCCACAGATAAACTATCAGGATGAACAAACACCAAAAGATCATCAGCAAAACATAAATGAGTCAGCTGTTGCTCCTTACACTTCCAATGATATTTAAAATTTTGATCTTGCTGAATTCTTCTCTTCAAAACCAAATTCAAGGTTTCCATAACCAAAGTAAAGAGATAAGGATACATAGGATCCCCTTGTCTTAAGCCCCTCAAACCTTTAAAATAACCAAAAGCATCCCCATTTACACAAACAGATTAATGAGCCTCCCTTAAACATGTCATGATCCAGTGAACCATACAAGGAGGATAACCAAAATATATAAGACACTTCTCAAGGAAATCATGATCAACAATATTATATGCTTTCTGAAGATCAATTTTTAAAGCCAACCTTGGTGTGCCCGTGCCCCTATGATAATTTCTCATCAACTCTTGAGTTAGAAGAATGTTATCAGCTATTTGCCTTCCAGGAACAAAGGCACTTTGGCAGTTATCCACCACCAAACTCAAAGAACTCTTTATTCTATGACAAATAATCTTTGTAATACATTTATAAATGACATTGCAGCAGGCTATAGGTCTGAAATCAGCAGTGGTAACAGGGGAAGTACACTTTGGCACAAGAGAAATATTTGTAGCATTTACCTCGGACAAAAGCCTCCCATTGTAGAAAAATTCCTGAACAGCCTTACACACTTCTTCACCCACTACATTCCATGATGCTTTAAAAAATTTAGAAGAAAAACCATCTGGCCCAGGAGCTTTATCATCGTCAATATCAAACATTGCCATTTTGACCTCTTCATCAGTAACAGGAACTATCATTTTCTCAGCAACCATTACCAGGAATCTTATTACAAAAAAGACTATCAGGGTCAATAATGTCATTTACCATGTCTTTTTTCCCCATAAAAGACTTAAAATGTGTAACAAAAGCCTCCCCCACTTCACTATCTTCAAACAACTTACCCGAACCATCCTTAATTACTGTTATTCTATTTCTGCTTTGTTTCCCCTTTATCACCTTATGAAAATAAGAAGTGTTTTGGTCACCAACCTTGAGCCACTCAACTTTAGCTTTTTGCTTCAAATAAACTTCTTCCTCTTCAATAGCTTCTTTTAAGGCTTTCAAATAAACAAGCAGTGGCGGATTCAGGAAATTTTTCACAGGGGTTGGAATTTTTTGTATCTATCGGAAATTTTTTGTATCCGGTTCGACCATCGGGTCGGGTCGAATTGCGTCGGTCATATATATAGAAAAAATGATAATCAAACAAAGCATTATATAACAAAAAAAAAGTACGAGAAACAGTATTATAAATGCATAATTATTGAACAATATATCTAGCTTTGTTATATACGGGCTTTCATTTTCTGAAATCTAACCAAAACATCATTTAGTTTGACATTTATAAGCAAGTTGTTTCTTAATGAAATTAATAAAATAATCGTTTAAACTCTCATCACCCATATGATTACGCAAATTAGACTTCACGTACTCTATCGTCGAAAAGCAAATTTCAATGCATACGGTTGCAATGAGTAATAATGATATGAGAGATAACTTCAATTAAAGAATAAACAATACACCAATGCAAATGAAGTAAGTAAGCAAAATAATGTATAGCCGAAATATTTTTTTAGATTAAAACACTTAATCCATTAAATTTACCTGACATATTACTTCCGTCATCATACTCCTTTTTTTAATTAGCTTAAATGTAGATTAAGTTGGGACTTGGGAGTTTGAGACTTGTGCTTAAAAATTGAGCATAGATTAATTGAGCATTTGAGCTTAAACTTGTATTTAAATTGTTTCCTACTAAACTCAAATTTAGTTGGTATATTATTTATATACATTTATATAATTAAAGTTGTAAATATGTTAAAAAAATATTAGGTTCGGTCTCAAATTTCATAAGGTTCTTCTCGAAATCCCAATAGGATTGTTGTGCCGTCCTCGAAATCACACAGGGGTCGGGGTCAAAATTATACATGAGTCAGTCGGAATTTTAACACATATATACTAGTAAAAAAAAATTTTCACAGGGGACGGGGGACACCCCACCTCAAAAGGTGGCTACGCCAATGTAAACAAGTTCTTAATGTCTAACTTCCTCATTATCAGAATTTTTAACCATATCACCTTGAACCCTACCCAGTTCTGTTCTCAAAAACACAACCTTGGCATGCAAATCTCCCTGATCCTTTCCCAAAGCTCTTAACTTCTTCTTCAAATGCATTTCCATTAAATATACTATAATACATTTTACCTATGTGGTTTTCCTTTTGCTATAGGTAGATTCTAATCTCATTGCAACTGGAAGGCCTATTTACGCAAGGGTTGGTTTGAAAATTGTAAGTGAACCCATAGGTGTTATATTTAAAGCTTCTATTATTAATGATTAAGATCAAAGATATCCAGAGATGTCCTGCAAAGGGCCGTTTCTGATAAATACTTGAGATCAATTAGTTTATGTTTTTTTTTTTGCAAATTATTGTTTATTGTAGCTTAAATCGTTCATTGAACTTGGGGGAATACTATGATTCAAGTTTTAGGTTTGAAGCGTGTAAGCGATTTCACAATTTGATGACAACCTTAATAAGGATGTAAACATTGCATTTTACAATCTCCCTTTCATAAAATGGTACCTTTAGGTTTTTAGTCATCAGTTTACACCTACTTGTTTCAATTCAATACTGTTTCGATTCTATTAAGTTTTTATGCTTTTTTACCTATATATATATATATATATATATATATATATCAATGTTACAGATTGAGAGATTTAAGCACATCTGAGATAGGCATGCTAGTATGAGTAACATGAGTGGTGACTAAGACAAATGAGGTTAAACATGAACTCATTCAAGGTGCTTTCAAGTACTTGGATTGTTGAGCAATTGTCAAAAATGATGAGAAACAGTACAGGTACACTCAGGTATGAATGATGCTTTTATTATATGGCTAGAATTAGATACCAGGTTCATTAATGTGTACTTACTGATACTTAGGAAACATATTGATGGATGGAAGTACGTACGTGGTTGAAGAACTAGACTGAATGCAAGAAGAAGAAGTAAACCGATTGTGGCCACGAGCTCCCAAGGGGCATGAAGAAAGGAAAATTGTACGAGTTAAGCAATGTTAGTGGCTCGGATGTACATGGCAAACAAGACCCTGAGGTATGTTAATAGAATATATTGTTTCCCAACATTTGGTAACAACAAAAGTTCAATTCAACAACAACAACAAAAAAAAAGAGCTAATGAGTTGGTTTCTATAGGTAGCAAACATCATTTTTATTTCAAAATATTTTAGACAGTTCTTTTTTTTTAAGTTAAAACTATCACTTTAATTTTAATTTTCATAATAATTAGTTTAGGATCAAAAGGTGTGCTTAGTAATAGGTTGCAAGTTGTTCAAGGCAAGCTGCAAACGGGTTGGTTAGATTTTATTTTGACATGGGTCAATTTTTTTTCCAAGGGTATGACAGTTGGGTTTAGTGGTTCCATAGGCCATACACTTGACTTGCATAGGCCTAGTCAAAGACCCATTACCTGTTAAACATGCTTGTTACAGCTTGTTTATAGTATGATTATATACCATCGGCCCGTTTACAACTTATTTAAGCTATTAATTTCTGACTAGTTTTCATTGTTTTGTAGATTGAAAAGTTACACTTGGCTTGTGAAGGAAAAAGAAGAAGATAAAGAAAGATTGAATGGAATAAATGCGGAACTGATGGCTGAAAAGAAAAAAGATTAGGCGGAGAAGATGCAGTTCTCATGTTAAAATCTACGGTTAGACAGTCATTTCAATATTTTAAAGACACTTTATTTTAAATATTTTGAACATTTGGATAAGCAGTTATGTTAGGATTATATAGACTTTATTTTGAGTTATTTTTGTACGTTTTGTAATTTTTTTTGATAAAATGGTTGGACAAACAAAATTGGTTGGGAAACAAAAAAAATCTTTGAATAGGATTTGCGACCATCACAGTGATGGCAGGATTTGCGACCGCCATAGTGGTAGCAAAATTTGCGACCGCCACAGTGGTAGTAATATTTGCAACGACCTTACTAGTAGCAAGAATTGCGACGGCTGTAGTGTTTGGTCACAAAATTTCTCAGCAATCGCAAAATGCAACCAACTGAGACTTTGCGACTAGCATTTTTTCAACCGCATTTCGGTTGCAAAATGGTCGCAAATGGGCACTTGCGACTGTTCTGTGACCAAAATTGTCATCATAAAAGCCATGTTTCTAGTAGTGTCATGTGTCAACCCTTTGCTTTATCGCAATCACTTGTCAAATTTGTGAAGAACACATCTCATTCTAAGTTTAATCATTTAATTGCTTCGGTAATTTTTACCAAAACAAGGGCAGTAAAAATCCTAAAGTCACGAAGCAAGACACAAGATCAAAAATTTTTGAAATATCTACAGTCGTACAAAGTTGAATACAGTAGTAAATATTTGTGGGCACTTGTTATGGGTAAAATTCTAAGGATCCTGGAATTTAGAATCAGCTTAAAGATCCTTGTAGCGCTTCAAGATCTTGGGACAAAAGACAATATCCATGCCACTAACGTTAATAACCAACAAATTCGGTTTCATCTTTGACATAGTCTTGCAGGTAACGACTGGAAATTAATCCCTAGCTGAAGACTCGCTCAAGTAATTAATATTTGGACGTTGGGGCTTGTTACAACTATTAAATAATGAATATATTTAATTATGTAACTACTACAAGATCCTTGCAATTTATTTATATTATTGCTATTGTAACTACATATGATATGATCGTTTAGAACACATCTACACACACTGATTACTCACACTGGTAACTAGAGTAGCGATCATAAGCACTTCCAACCTTTTAATAATTACTTTTACTTAATAAATTCTGAGTCAGTGGGATAGTTTTCTCCTCCAGAGATTTTTTTTTTCTACATATCTTTAATGGATCAAGGGTTTTTTCTCGCTACATCACTGTGTCATTTCATTACTTTTACATTATTCCACCTTTAACACACAAGCATCCTATCTCACAATCAAAGTTTGTTACTTGATTCTTCTTTTTTAATTTTTGACCAAAACAAAGACCAAGATTGTGACATAAGGTAAAAAAGTTTGGAAAACGTATTTAAGAGGTTGCGGTTCAATCCATGCATCAATCGATAACCTAATTGAATGACAACAACCATGCCCAATAATAATCCCACTAGTAGAGATGTTGCTTCTAAAGAAACTCATAGTTGAAAAATCATATGTATGAGAATGAATAAAAGTATCAAAATGTTTATTGAATTACCATTACCAATTTTGCTCTTTATTGAATTGCCACTATTATTGTTGGGCGGTTCTCCATATTGCAATTAACTATTAAGTTTCAAATACCATGATACGTTTTGCATGTGGTGGAATGGGCCATGATCTAACAGAATCTGAAGCAGTGTTTGCTCATTTTTAATCTCTCCCATCATTTTGTTTAAAGAACAATATTTTGCATCTATAAGATTATCCTTTATGGTGAGGGTATTAAAACCTTTTCACAATGCCATGTCAGCGCCACGTAAGTATCGGAGGGCATTGGAGTCCCAACATATATAATGGCCCCTATGGTTTAATGCCCCTTAGGCGCCTCATTATAGAATTCTGTAATGATACTCCAAAAAAGTTAATAACTTCTATGAACCCATAAGAAACAAACATTTTTTTTTATGTTTTTTAATATATTTACATTGTTTGAGACTAGTTTTACCATATTTATATATAAATTTTTGATTACACACATATATCACAAGTTTACATATGTGTAAATTTATGTAATAACAAATTTACATATATGTAAAAAAAATATAGATATGTGTAAAAACTATTTTTCATAATTGTAATAATAAATATAGATATAAAAAGTGATAAAAGACACTCAAATAACATTAACATACAATTTTTTTTTATAAAAAACGTTAGTTATAAAGAGTTCCTTCAAATTCTCAAATAATTTAAGAGTTTCTGTAATGATATATATATATATATATATATATATATATATATATATATATATATATATATATATGGTTGTTATCATTTAAGAACTCTAAAAAAATTAAAAACTTTTAGGAACTCTAAACAGCCAAACACTTTTTTAATTTTTTTTATGTATTAACATTATTTAATAGTAGTTTTATCATATTGTATATAAAAAGTTTTGATTGCATATGTTAATCACAAATTTACATATGTGTAAAATTTATAACTAAGAAATTTACATAGGTGTAAAAAAAAGCATAGATATGTATAAAAACTAATTTTCAAAATTGTAATTGTAAATATAGATGTAGAAAAATGATAAAACTATACTTAATTAACATTGACATACAAAAAATTTTATAAAAAACGTTAGTTTTCAAGGGTTCCTTCAAGTTCTTAAATAATTTAACAGTTCTGTAATGATACTATTCCTATATATATATATATATATATATATATATAGGATTAGAATCATATGAGAACTATTTTGAAATTGAGAACTTTGAGAACCATTTTAGACCACAAAAAACACTCTTTTTAACAAAAAATAAAAAAAATATTAAAACAAAGAAAAAGTCAAAAATAAAGAAAGTAAAAAAACCAAAAAAAAAATAAAATTCATCCCGGATTATAAAAAAAAATAGAAAAAAAATATCGGTTTAACAAAATTATATACATATGTATAATACTTATTATTTTAATTTTATACATGTATTTTTATACACATGTGTACAATTTAAAGTAAATGATAATGTACATATGTGTACATTACGTAACTAGAGATTAAATGAAATTATACACATATGTATAATTAAAAGTGTTTTTTAATAAAATCGGAATAAAATATAAGAATTTTGGTGTTTTTACTTTTTTACAAATTTTTGTTATTTTTTATTTTATGATTTTTTAAAGGTGTTTTTAGTGGTTTAAAATGGTTCTCAAAGTTCTCAATTTTCAAATGGTTCTCATAGGATCCTTACCATATATATATATATATATATATATATATATATATATATATAGGGGAGGGTTATTTTGAGAACTATGGTGAGTTTTAAGAACTTTAAGAACTATATTTTGAAACACACATTTAATTAAATGATATGAAATATGTGACTGAGATTAAATTTAATTAAAAAATGAAGCAGGAGATAGAATAAATATTTTTGATAATTAAATAAGTTTAAACGTTAGTTACACATGTGTAAAAAGTCGATTCGGTGTGTAAGAAAATGCCGTAATTTTTTGTACATCACTTACACTTATTTATTACACATGTGTAAAGAAAATTCAAAAAAAATTGTTACGTTGAGTTCTTTGGAGTTCTTAAAACTCAAAGTGGTTCTCAAAAGAAATAAATCCTATATATATATATATATATGGGGATGGTTCA
The DNA here is from genome assembly GCF_021521415.1 of Bidens hawaiensis. NCBI lineage: Eukaryota > Viridiplantae > Streptophyta > Magnoliopsida > Asterales > Asteraceae > Bidens > Bidens hawaiensis. The sequence goes on along the minus strand of NW_027497173.1, from coordinate 73,511 downwards.
TGCGAGAAGTAACATTGGAACGAGAAGTGCGAGAAGTGAATCTCATCCATTGATTTTGTTTGATGAATGGTCATTACTTAAAATGGCACTCTTGTAATTTTAGTTACAACATTTTGATAAACTTTAATATCAAAAGGCTATATTAGTCATTTTTATGCACCATCATCAAAAACCAAACGTGCATATCATAATTAGTCATTTATAACTTCAATTAAATTCACAATTAAACATCTCTTTCAAAAATCATTTAGTATTTTTAGTGTATTATTTTTGAAAGTTTACAAAAGTTTCATCCAATATAGGGTATGATTAATATCTTGTTATTGCAAGAGTACAATAGCGAAACCAGAAAAAACCTCATGTACCCTATGAAGTGTTGGTGCGTCCATATACACATACATGCATAGGTACGTACGTACGTACCTACATCCCTACGTACGCACGTACACGCATACATACGCAGGTACGTACCTACCTGCATACCTACGTGCAGACATACATACGCCCCTATGTACGTACATTCGTGCATGTGAGCGCGCCTACGTACGTACATGCCTATCTATCTACGTAGATACGTACATTCATAAAGTGTATGGCGTACGCATGAATTTCATATGTTGTGTACTATGGGTTCCATTTTATTATTATTATTATTATTATTATTATGTTTTTTGTTAATGTGTAAATTTTTCGTTGTGTATAATCTGTTTGATATATGGGACAATAAAGAACATAATCCTTAATCAAATTAATTATTATATAATATAAAGAAGAAGCTTGGTGCCGCAAGTGTCCTATTGGGCCACTTGGCGGCACCACAAATTTTGTTATTTGTTTTTAAGTTTAGTAATCGTAACGACGTAATGGTATCCGACCGAATTTCAAAAAAAAAAATTTCGTTTCATTTTTTTGTCTTAGTTTCGGGATCGACAACCGTCGTAACGAACGTAACGTAACGTAACCAACCGAACGTCAAATTCTTTTTCTTTTTTTTGTTTTAGTTCGGGATCGACAACGGTCAGTTTTACCAACGCTCGATTTTTACCAACCGACGTCACCCCCGTCGGTTCACCTCAAGTTTTATAATTTTTTGTTTTATATTTGGTTTTAACTACAGTCATTAACGCACGTCACCGAAACCGATCGAATTTACATCGATTTAGTGGTTCAACGTTTGGGACCTGCAACGTTTAGGTTTTACCATTGTCTGATTTTACCAACCTGCCCAGCGCATTGCGCTGGGTAAAAATCTCGTTTGATATATTGTGTGTTTCCAATTTAATGCGCTGGGTAAAAATCTCGTTTGATATATTGTGTGTTTCCAATTCAATCGATGGAATCAAATTTCCATAAGATTCTTACATCATACACATACACATTTAAATAAAAATTAAAAACTAAGTTAATATAAATTAATATGTAACTCCCCATGAATTATTACATGCCATATATAAAACAAGGGTTGAGTTATAATAAGAATATTAGTTTTCCTAAGAAGGATATGAAATAATCTTGTCCATTCATTTTAAAATTGAATGGTTGAGATTAGATTAGAGAGATCATAAAGTGTAAAACAAGAGTAATGACATAATAGGGATAACACATTTGTTGACTTTCTCTCTCCACATGCAAGACACATGTCAAATACCCCCATCATTTTAAAATGCCCATAACTTTTTTATACGACATTTTTTTCAAAACAATTTCACCATAATAACGAGTGTTTTTTTTATCGTTTATATGAGTACCATATTGTTATATAAAAATAAAAAAAAAATTCGTGGGTTTTTTACATAATGTGTTTTACCAAAATTGTGTTTTACAAAATTGTGTTATATAAGTGTGTTTTATTTTTTCATAGTGTTTTTTGCATTGTATTTTTTACATTGTGTAATTTAATTGTGTTTTTGTCATTGTGTTTTTATTTTCATAGTGTTTATTCCATTGTGTCTTTTTCATTGTGTTTTATTTTCCGACGAAATTTTCGAAGACTTTTCCGGCAAGGTGGTGGCGGTGGGCGGTGGTGGTTGTAGGAGATAAGTGAAAATTTAAGTGGGTTTTAATTAAGTGGGTTTTTGAAATTAAATTATGTGGGGTTTCAATATAAAAGTATTAGACAAAAATACTCTCCTTCCTAGCCTTCTTAGGATAATCAAACTTCTTATTTGATTCTTTCTTTATAAAACAAATCATTTTTACTTGTATACCCTTATCTATATATAAACCAAAAATCAAAAGAAAATTTGTGATTGGTCCAATTGACTTCTCGCACTTCTCGCAATAAGAAACTATTCTGAAATGAACCAAATCCTATATATATATATATGTATATAGAAAAGGGTTAAAATAAAAAGACATAGTTTTATTATAACCCACTCATATATATATATATATATATATATATATGGGTGGGTTATAATAAAAAGAAATAGTTTTTTTGAAAGAGTAAGAATAAATCTAAGCCATTAGATCTATGATCTAGTGGTTGAGATTGATAGTTTTTAAAATACCAAATAGTTTTCTAGGATCAATGATTTAGCCTAAATAGTTTCCTAACTCTAAATTTAATGTTATTCATACTCTTTGTACAAAACTATGTCTTTTTATTTTAACGTTTTTCTATATATATATATATGCATATGTATGTATTTGTGTGTGAGAAATGGAGAGAGAGATAGAGGACCCACAAAAATTACCAAAGGCACCCGGCATTCTGACGATCCTTCATCACCACGCGCACTCCCCAACTGCGCCCCTTGGCGGTGTTCAGCGCCCTTGACGCCCCAAAAAAACCCTACACCGCGCCCATAGCATTGAGTCTAAGGGTGTATAATCCGCATTTCCACCCAAAAAAACCCAAAAGATTTTGTTATTATCCACATTTCCAAAAAAAAAAATATCCTTCTCTTCGCTTCGAGTTTGTCTGTAATCTTTACCGAATTACCAGCGCTTTATATAAAGAAAAGACATAAGTTTGTCTGTAACACTAGACCCCCAACTCAAAAACTTAATTGAATTACCATTACCAATTTTACTCTTTATTGAATTGCCACTATTAATGTTGGGCGTTTCTCCATATTTTCAATTAATTATTAAGTTCCAACTACCCGCGATACGTTTCGCATATGTGGTGGAATGGGCCATGATCTAACAGAATCTTTAGTAGTGTTTTGCTCATTTTTAATCTCGTCATCATTTTGTTCAAAGAACAATACTTGCATGAGACCACCAGCATTTTGTTATTATCAGCGTTTCCACTCAAAAAATCCCCAAAATATTTTGTTATTATCCACATTTTCAAAAAAAAAACTCTCTTTGCTTCTAGTTTGTCTGTAATCTTTACTGGCGCCAATGGCAAAGTATAGTTGGGGCCCGGGGTGGCCCCGGCCCCCCTGTTTTTTTACGCAGTAGTGAAAATTTACCCGTTTTCGGCTGAAAATTTTTAAACGTAGTGTAAGTTTAGTCTTTTTCAGCCGAAAATTTGAGCTCGCCCCCACCCCCCCCCCCCTCGTTTGTGAAATTTTGTATACATTTTGAGCCCGCCCCCGGTGCTTCAGTCCAAGCTTCGCCACTGACTGACTGACGCTTTATATAAAGAAAAGACATAAGTTGGTAAAGTTTCTAAAACTGACTTCAAAAGGGAAGATGACCCCTTGTTGATAAGGTAGACGACTTTCACACCGATACATGAGGGAAACGGATGATCAATTCAAAACCGACTCATGTTTGTATCCAGTCACCGTAAGACTAAGATAAGAAAAAAAAAGGGAATTTACGTACGTGCTTTGCACTCTAATTGTAAATTTATTGCCTCATATTTAAGATAATTGTAAACTTTTTACTGAATTTTGAAATAATGGACGAGATTTAACCGCGTGAAAGAATTATTAAACTTGAATGATGTGGAGAAGTCTGTGACTCTGATCCATCATATTTCCACGTGAGTTATGAGTTCCATAAGGATCAGCATGGGAAGCTCTAAATCATAAAAATAAATGGCAGAACAAGAACATTTTAGTCGGGGTCATAATAGAAATGTTTACATTTTCATTAAAGTAGATCAATCACTTTTTTACCAATCAATTTAGAAACAGATAACTGTAATCTGCGATGCCCCATAGTTTGAAACCGTTGTAAAACAGCTTTATTTTCAACACTTGAAAAACATCTTCTCAACATAACACAACAAACTGAAAAGGGAAAAAATCTTTCCAAATATATCACAACATCTTTCCCAAATTACAAAAAATTATAATCTATATGATAATCTAATTGAGTGTTGGATATACAATCGTAATCAAATCAAAACTAATATCATAATCAACTTGACAAAAAAAATTAAAATAAAATCTTTCCAGATATATCACATATTTCGCAAATTACATAAAATAACAATCTATATTATAATCTATAGTTGAGTGTTGGGTATATAATCGTAATCAAACTAATATCATAATATTTGTTTATTAATTAAAACAATAACTACTAGACCAGTAAAGGACAAAGGAAATTACTAAGTTTAGGTTGTGTTTGTTATGAATGAATGGAAGGGGGGAATAGAATGAATGATTTCAAAAGAAAAAAAAAACATGTTTGGTTAATATGGAGTAATGAAATGCTCTATTCCCTAAGACTAAAGGGTATGGAACACGATTTGCTATTGGAGGAGTACATGTGGTAAAATAGTGACAATTTCCTTGATATTGTGAAAGAGAGTAGAGTAGAATATGGTATGATGTGTCGCTGACGTTGCGTTGTAAAGCGGAGAGCAAAATGGCTTGATAGTCTAAGGAATGTAATCCTTTTCATTTTTAGGATTTTCATTCTTCGACTAAGAGCATTCACAACCTATTCTCCAAATTACGTGAGAGGGTTCTCTATTTTTTAAAGATGGTTAAAAGTGGTTGTGAGAGAATGAGAGAGAAAATTTTGCAGTTCATGGTTAAATTTGAAAAAATACAATGTTCACCTCTATAATATTTTAATATTTTGAAAGTGGTTGTGAGTGAAGGATAGAGAAAATGTAATGATAAAAGAATAAAAAAGTAATAGTATTTAATTGAAAATGATAAAGAAAAGATGATGTTTTTAATGTAATTAGATAGATGAAAAATAGAGAATAAAGGTTTTTTTTTCATTCCTTCGTATAATGGAAAAAAGTCAATGATAATATTAATATAATAAGGTTATAATTTTCAATATATTATGATTATTATTATATAGAGTACGTTCAGATTATTATTATATTATTATTAATAATATTATAACTATTTCATAACCACTATTATTATTTTTTTATAGTATAATTATCTTTAGATTATAAATATTAATATCATTAAAAATTGGAGTTAACACTTCACAACGTATACACATGATTCAACGTTTTTACGATTACTTTTATTCGGTTGAACAATCTCGCCACAACGTGGGAATTCTAAAACTAGTTAATAATAATAATAATAATAATAAATCATTCATTCCAAGGTAACCAAACATCACAATGAAATGAAATAGATCATTATCACTTCATTGTGATGTTTGGTTACCTCATTCATTCAAAATCTTTCTCATTCAAGTATCTCATACTAAACAGACTCTCTTATGGTCACAGTTGTGAAATTGACTCATCGAGAAACTTGTTGACTTTTGTTAAGGTTTTGGTAGAGACTTTTTCAAAAACGTGTCAGAGAGTTTTTTAAAAGTATTAAACGCGGCCCATTAAAATGTAGGTTTTTATATTAGAAAACTCTTTTTTATTATTGGGTCCTACTATAACAACTCCTTATATGCTATAGATCCGTTGCATATTAGGGAGTGATTTCTAAAAACAATGTAAGTAAACAATATATATAATAAACACACACAACCAATACAACGAGTTTGTACAAATACGAAAAAATGTAAAAATTGATTTAATTGACAATGTCATCGGCATTGTCGTCGCTGCTATCAAGCATGCGTCTAAAGCCTAGTGTTCTCGGCTCGTGGTCTGAACGTGGTGGTTTTTGGTGTTTTTATGGGTGCTGCTAAACGTACTTCCCTCCTATATATTTTTACTAAGCATACCCCTCCTTCAAGTTTTACATTAATACGATTTAGACATTTTTGTTGTTTCTTTTGTTATTTTATTATCTTTTATTGTCATTATTATTTTTATAAAAGCATTTATTTTCTATTTTTATTTAACATTTTTTTTCTATTTATATGTATATTTAAAGACCTTTAAAAAACATATTTGTTATTACTTAGAAAAGCGTTATTTTTTTCTTATCTAAAAAACGTTGTTTTTCTTGTTTTAAAAATATGTTTGTTTTTTCTATGCTTGTTTTAATCTTTTTGGAGAGTGTTCTTTTTTTTAAATTAAGAAATAGTTTACATTCCTTTTATAAAAAATCATATTATTTTTTTATAACTAAAAGGGTTAAATTACATATGTATAGCTTGATAAACAAATTTGGCTCTTTTCTCATAAAACTGTAATCTCATGTATCCAAACCTAAAAAAAAAAATCAAATAGTTTTTAATACATTCGATACAAAAAAAGAAAAACTAGCTAGAGAAAACATACAAAACTTTTTAATACATGTAAAAAAATTAACAAACTTATAATAAGATCTTAAAGAAATAAAATAATAAAATCAATAACAAAAATATATTAAAAAAACTGTCAAATAAAAATAAAAACTTCATAGTTTTTTATTTGATATTTTGAGAGAATTATAAAATAAAATAAGAGGGACTAACATCTCAATTACAAACGTTAAGAGGAAATGAAAGTTCAAGGGGGGGGGGGGGGTATGGTTAGTAGGGAGGGGGTACGTTTAGCCTAACCCGTTTTTATTGTGTTTTTTTATTGTTACGTAAATCCTAAGATTTAATCATTGTTTGTTAATACGCTGGTAACGCTGCCTTTTATATAGATTTCTACATTTTGTTATTATTTGTACAAACTTGGTGTAATGGTTGTGTGTGTGTGTGTGTATATATATATAGGGTTTGGATCAAATACAAATTAAATTAACATGCTAATGTGCAAATCAAGTAGTGTAATTATATATAAAACATAATGTAATTATAGTATAGTGTAATTGCATCATGTTTTAGTTACACTACGATGTAATTACAAAATTACATTACGATATAATTACATTACTTATATATGTATTTACATTGTTTCATTATAATTTTTAAATCGGGATGGTTGTTGATAACTTAGATCAATAAAAAAAATCTTTTCTTAATAAAATAACAAAGTAAAAACAATAATCAAATTAAATTAAATTAAATTAAAACTTAAATACTAAAAAAAGTCGTTTTTAGAAAACACATCCCTATATATCACGGATAGAGTTATCCGTGGCACATAGGGGTGTTTCCTAAACCTCCATCCGTGTATAGAAAAGCCCTTATTTTAACACACTAAGCCACTAAATATTAATTTATAACTGTTATACTCTCTGTCTTCTCCATTTTACACTACAGCTTCCTAAACCTCCATGTGCCGTCACTAGCCAACGCGAAAACCTTTCATCTATTTATTGCTTTTTAACTTCAATGTTTTTTGAGGAAAATCAATAAGGTCAGTTATATAAAATCTTTTTGGTAGTGTACTCCGGTAATCTTGGAATTTGGTCGGCCAGGGACGAACCTAGTTCACAACTAGGATTAACCTCCACATCATCCGCCAACTTTTCGTCGTCAGTGCAAAAAATTTTAGTTTTAGTCGGTTTACAAATTTCGCTACCGTTGAAAAAACATTACGTTACCTCTACTTGTTTAAAGCCAAAGAAAATAAAACCCATTAACTCTTTTTTTTTTTTTTTTACTTTTGTTTGTGAACGAGAAACATCAAACAGAAAAAGGCTTCACAATTGCTTTAGCAATATGTTCAAATGAAAGAGAAAAGAAAAATGATGATATCAATCCAACAACAAGTTCAAATATTCCAACTACAAGTTCAAATATTGTTGATGATATGCAAGAAAATAAAGATACCGGTTCACGTTCAAATATTGAGAATGATATGCAAGAAAATGATAATATTGGTATAAATATTCCTTCGGCTTCAAGCCCTTCAATACGAAATACAATCGATTTAAATAATCTTCTTTCAGATCACTTTGATAGACCATATATTGCTAGTTATCATCCTAATCAAATAGATGACATATGAAGAGTGTATCATGTTAAAAAAGCTTTTCAACCACGAGGTTATGCATTTAAATATACAAACTATTCTAGTTGCCAGATGCGTTTTAATGTAAAACAAGTTTTTTAACCCCGCACATTGCTGCGCGTGGTAACAATCACCGAGTAAAATTTCTATCATAACTCATAAGCTGTTTGAATAAAAAGCGAAATTGGTACACAAAAACAATTGATTGAAAAAAAGATTTTTGGTGCATACGAACATGCTAACACGTATCCTCATAAATCCAAATATTTCCAAACTGCACTTCATATAAGAGCAATTTTGGGATTGAGTTTGAAAAATAATTATTGGCGTTTTTAAAAAACCATTTTGAATTGTCAGGATTTAGGTAATTTGGAAAATTACTTCTTAACCCTTTCAAAAAGCCAAAATAAAAAAGATTTATATTAGCGCCAAACACGTTTTAACTTATAGACTTTTTAAAAACACCAATAAGCCAATAATCATCTTTCAAAATCAATCCCAAACAAATTTGCAAATTTCTTTTCTAACCGGCAATATAATTGTATCCATATAGCTTTGAATCTACGATTAAGTTGACTTTGCGAACATCCTTTTCAGTTTGACCTTTATACACTTTTGTTGTAAGTATCCGTCTCATAACTCGGTATATTCAACCTAAATGAATTTATTTACTTTTAGATTGTTACAATGTTAGTCCTTGACAAACTGCAATTGCCTATAAAAATTTAGAGTTCTAGAATTTGATCATAAAATCTTCACTTGATTTGTTTATATAAGTCTGCACTTTTTGAATACAATTTTTGTTCTTTCCAGCAAAGTTTCTAAAAACGTGAATAAACAATAGGGTTCATGTTTTTCCTATCCGGCCACACTGATAATAGTATTTGCGTTTTTGGGTTAAACGGGTTTTGTAATTTTGAGTGTGTTCGAGTTAGAGTCATGATTTTTGAATAAATATGTAGATAATGTTTGGGATTACCGATTGTCAGGTTGACAGGATTACCACCCCCAGTTTTTAGATCCCTCTCGTTCTATATTAAGACACATATTTATTCGAGATCAAGATCGACTTGTTAAAAGCTCGAATTAAGACGGGTATAATCGAGCTCGAACCCAAACTCAAGGCTAAAACGAGCTTGTTTATTATAATAGCCTGAGCCGGAGTTTCACTTATCGAGCTCGAGCAGGCTAACGAGATTAAGCAACCCGTTGTTTAACGTAATCGATACTGTCGTAATGCTCGGTTTTTTTACAAACATTCGGGTTTTACTCACTGAATAAGTACGTTAATTAATTAATTTATTTATTATTGTAATATGCTATACATGTGACATTACTTAATTTTCTTTAATTGGTTTTTTAATTTAAATATGTTAATATGATGTATCATTTTGTTAGGTTTAGTTTCGGTACCGTTACGCACGCCGTAAATACTAACTAAATTTGCGTTGATTAGCCACCACAATGCCCGGTTTTACTGCAATTTCACCGCACAACACGCTTGTAAATCACAAGTTCAATTTCTAACAGTGAACATGTTTAATAATGTCACTTTTTAAATCTGCCTTTTGATTTGAAAAAGCATTTTTGAAGAAACGCCTATCTAATAACCAACAGTTCATACAAGGATAGGCTAAACCTGCAAAACAGAAGCTCCGGCCTTTAGCCACGTTACTTAGGAATGGAGGCTTTTTGTAACCACCATTCGGTATGAGACTCATATGATAAGTTATAAAAGTTGTGAGTTATTAAGGCTTGGGGAAAAGGATGCATGATACCCAAGGAGGAGTTTTCCTTATATTTATAACCAAGCATGACAATGGATTGACGATTGGATGTGTGCCATGTGGAACATTTCTTCGGTCTTCACTCTCATGCAAACCATACGTTGTTATATGCATTCTCATGCCTGATATAACCGTTTATATGTTGTGGGCCCTCAAGTCTATTAATACATTTATAAATAGTTGATATAAAAGTTAACATTGTGTAAAAAATATATATTATGAAAAAAAGTAAAAATTCACTATAACAGTAAGTATTAAAATGTAGAATTGTTATTTGGGACCAAAGTTAAATGTGAACAAATATTAAATTACAAAAGTAGGGTATTGGGTGCTGGCTGGACACAAAACCTGTTCTCATTTACATTATTAAAGATGTGAACAAAATTTCTCTCTCTTTGTTTTTAAATAGGCCCCTTACCTGTCCTTTCGCCTATATAACTAACATAGCATTGAGTATTTTGCACCAACTCATTCTACACCAACTTCACAATGTCATCCGATAAAAACAATTCTGATGATCTCCAGTCACCTCTCCTCGCTCGTGTGGAAACACACACCACGACGGTTCATGGGAAGGTACCACTTGAGCTGCTCTCTGTCGACCAAATGTTAACTACATATTGGGGTGAGTTTGGGTTTTGGCAATTCTAGCATTTTGTTCTCACGTGTATGGCATGGGCACTTGATTCCATAAACACAATGGTTACGATTTTTGCTGATCGTGAACCTTGTTGGACATGTGAACCTGGTTCTGGATGTGTATGGGATTCGAACAAGGGCGTTTGTGGGCTTCAGCCAGGTTCCTGGCAATGGGACGATAGCGAAGGGTGGTCTACCGTGGCTGAGTGGGGACTGGTGTGTGGACAAAAGTACAAGGTTGGATTGGTTCAAGCTTTGTTCTTTTGTGGTGCCATGATAGGTAACAACCCTCGATCTATATCTTTAAGTTATGTTATTTTGTGGTTGCATGCAAAAGTTATAGACTTATGGTAATGTTAAAAGTTAAAACTTAGAGAGCTGGAGACTGGCCAACACTTACTCTGGCTCAATCTTAATAATACAAGTTGAGTCGAGTCAAGCCAGCTTGACTTTGTATTTAAGATAAAATATTATACAAGTTGAATTGAGGTGGAGAAGATTGAGTTCATATTGGACTCGTCAATTACTCGAGTTGAGGATCGATCGATCGAGTTGAGGTTTTAGTTTTTTTTAAAGCATAAAATATTACTCATTTGTTGGCAAATACATGGTTCGGCAAGTTGATTAAATTATTCTACTTAATTAAACCGTTCACTTTAATTTTTAATAACAAAGATTCATAACTACTATTTATAGATATATAGCGCATTTCACATGCTTTGGTAAATTTACTTTATTATTATTCTTCTTAATTAATTATTTCAATTTAGTTTTCAACAGGTAATTAGCTTCGTAACTTATCTTCAATTTATGATTTAATATATTATTTTGATATTTCAACTCAATACTTAGTTATTGTTTCATGATTATAACTTACTTCAAAACTTTTATACACTGAGTTTCAACTTGATATCTCAGTTGAGTTATTTTAATTCAAAACTTGTAATCAGGGCTTAATAGTTTGGAGCTTCACTTGCATTCAAGTAGGAACATCATTAGTTTGTCACTAGGTGTATATTTGGTATGAGAGCGAGGTTACCAATATTGTCATATTGTCATCCCTAACCAGGGTTGAGTTTTTATTACCTTAAACTATTATATTTATCTAATATCTTATTCAACATGCTCTTAAACATACGCTTATTGATTTAAATGTGTATTCTTATTTTGTAGGTAGCGGCATATTTGGTTACCTCTCTGATACCAAATTGGGAAGAAAAAGATCACTCACACTTGTATGCATCATGAGCATCAGTTTTTCTTTATTGACATCCATCTCTCCTAACTATTGGATATATGCTATCCCCAGTCTACTCACTGGCTTCTGCTCCGGTGGGTTTGGTGTTTGCGCCTTTGTCCTTGCCGTTGAACCCATAGGTCCCACCAAGCGTGGCTTGGCCGGCATGTCCACCTTCTATTTTTATTCAACTGGGATAGCTCTTCTCTCTGGAATAGCTTATATGTTTCAATCATGGCGTTTTTTGTATATTGCTTCTTCCATACCCTCCATCATCTTTCTTGTTTTCGTGCTCCCTTTCATCTCCGAATCCCCTCGTTGGTACCTCGTTCGAGGAAAACCCTATGAAGCCATGAAGATCATGCACAAGATTGCTAAAACCAATAGAAAAAATCTTCCTGAAAATGTGTACCTTGTCCTAGACAAGGAAGCCAAGAGTTGTGATCACAAGAGTATAGAAAATGAAGGAACCAAAGAAGTTGTCACTAGTTCAGTAATAGACGTGATCAAGTCACCATTAACAAGAAATCGTTTACTTCTTCTTATGGGAATCTACTTTGTAAGTGCGAGCGTGTACTACGGACTAAATTTAAATGCCACAAACCTAGAAACCAATACCTACATTAGTGTGCTGCTTAACTCCGCTTCAGAGATGCCAGCATATCTTCTGACCGGAATATTAATAAATAAGTTTGGAAGGAAGCCATTAGGAGTTGGAACACAGTGGTTCAGTGGGATATTTTGCCTTATAGGCAGCTTTATGGGAAGCCAAGGAAATTGGAAGATAATGAGAACAATGTGTGGAGTGTTGGGAATATTTGGAATGTCCGGGAGTTTTAACTTGTTATTTGTATACACGATGGAGTTGTTTCCGACAGTAGTGAGAACCGTGGCGCTTGGATCTGCAAGGCAAGTGGGACAAATAGGAGCCATTCTAATACCTTTCGTGGTAGTTATGGATGCTAGTATTTCGTTTATGGTGTTTGGGGCATGTGGAATTGTGGGTGGTATTCTTATATTTTTCTTGCCAGAAACATTAAACCAACCATTATATGACACAATGTATGGAGTGGAGGATGAAACAAACAAGTTGACAATGCTTGCATAAACAACATTGAAATGAAATACAACTATTGATTGATTATATACAGAAAGTTGTAGAATGAAAATTGAGTGTTCTATTTCATGGATAAAGAAGTAAAAGTTATATATATTGTGATCTTGATTACTACAAGCTTTGATTTTTCGTGTATAACCTTTTCATATTTTAACTTGTTGATATTTTATTTATCGTCATTGTCACTACTATGAAACGCAACACTAGTACAATTGAGATCAACATGTATCAACTTTAGCTCTTCAATCTTTTATATGTTAACCCAAAAAATCTTCTAAATGTTTGCACTTAAGCTATTTATTACCATTGACTTCACACAACTTCCTTCTCTGTTTTCTTCATTCTAGTTGAAGAGGTAGGTCCTAGCAGAGCCCAGTTATACCCGCAAGACTCACCTTGAAGAGGGACGTCTGCGCAAAGACCAACTGGTTCCGCAGGACCCACCATGCTCAGAGAGATGAAGACCTTACGCGCATACGCCAGCTGTTCCAGCAGGAAAAAGCCTCCCAATGGTGAAGTACCCCGCATGTTCCCGCAGCTGCGGATACAAGCCATCAGCGGAGGCTACCCGCACTAATAGTAAGGCTACACGCACAAGGCACTAACTCTCAATAATTCAGTAATGTCACCTGAAGAAGGAATGAGCAAGGCGGGAATACTCCCGCCCAAATGAGCCAGTCCGTACGCTTCTGGAGGATCTTTTGTACTATACCTGCCAATGTATGGACAAAATAGACAAGATCTGACCAAAGCAGCCCATGAACCAATCACAGGGTGACAGCTCACTGACAACAGTACGACGAGCAGCACGCTCTAGTACTTAATATCACTATCAGCCGCTGCCTACTCACCAACCCTTGTCGTGGCACGTACATAGCCTGCAGTTGGTGGAAAAGGAATAGTACACAGCCGGCCATGTCACTATCAGCCGCTGCCTACCCACCAACCACCAGCATGGCACGTGCGTAGCCCACAGTTGGTAGAAAAGGAATATTATACAGCTGGCTGTACCTGCTTGGAAACCTACCTTCGGCTATAAATACTCCAACACCTTGGAACGGTATGGATATCACATCTTATCATATACTATCTTATACCATCACATATCTTATCTGCTCTAGCTATTTCTCTTAATATACATTTATATTCAGAGCAATCTAGTCTGATTCTCACGCCGGAGGGTGGTCACAAGGAGGTACCCCCCCTTCTCAGTGACGAGCTCACGGTGTCTGTTTTGCAGGTCATCAGAAGAATAACCATCTTTTCCGGACCTAACCCTCGTGGGAAACATCTACTTGACCCTAAGATTATCCGTAATCTGCCGGGGTCACTTAGTGTTTCTTCATTGGCGCCATCCGTGCATAAAAGCTATAACTAATTCTTTTTCAGTTTTTTCCAAAACCTCTGGAAAGATGGTTAAGGTTACTCCGGTGCCAAAGCCAGCGAGTGACCAAGAAACCCCGGTAGCACATCCCCAGCTACTGGGGGGAACACCGGCGAGTACACAATTTTTACGAACACTACCCCGGTTACCCAAGCCGGGGCAAGTGCAGTAAACAATCCTTCACTGGGATTCACCGATACCCAGTTGGAGAGACAACAGACGAGGCTCCCCCGCCAAACACTTGATCAAGTTAAAGCGTGGGCGGAAGCAGGTCTGAAAGAGTTCCAAGCTGAGTTGGATGAACGTTTACGTTCACTCCAACAGGCTAATGACGAGTTCGGAAACACTCGACAACAGCTCAACATAAGCCATGAGTGCGAGTACTTGAATGATGATTGGGAGGAGTCCGACAGTGACGCAAACCCTCGCCATAGGGCGAAAGGGAAGCGCAAGGAAACGGACTTCCAACCAAGAAGGAATTTTGGAGAAATCTTCAAACAAAGGATCGCGGGGGGAAACCCACGTGACTTCTCCAAAACCTTTAGACCAACTGTTGCAAATGCGGGAACGTCCAAGTTTGCAAGGGACATTGCGGAAGCAATCTCCCCTAAGAGTGCCAAACAGATGTCCAACATCGGCACTTATGATGGTATATCCGACCCAGATGATCACTTGAACAGATTCATAGCGGGGGCAACCGTCAGCAACTGGACGGAACCCACGTGGTGTTATATGTTCCAGATGACGCTGGTTGGAGCGGCCAGGGCGTGGTTTGATCGTTTACCGGTCCACTACATCTATGATTGGGCGGACTTCCAACACAAGTTCAGCCAGCACTTCAGCCAACAGAGGAAATATACTGAAGAGCAGTGAACGATCCTCAACTGCGTTAGAGAAGAGGATGAATCTTTACTAGACTTCATCACTCGCTTCAACTCGAAAAAGCTGAGTCTGGGCACCATAAGCGAAGATCTTGTTCGCGCCGCTTTCATCCAGGGCGCCGAATACTCAGAGCCTATCCGCACGTTGACGGGTAAAGATGGCATGCCATCCACATGGGATGCCATCATGACGGCGGCCAAGTGCTTTGCCGAAACGGAGAAGCAACTGGGTAGGGATCTTCCCCAGAGTACAAACCTCTACACGCAGAGGACTAGAGAAAACAACGTCCGGACCGCCCGGCAAAACAAAAAGAGGAAGCTAGGTATTTGGCAGTCAAGGGTAAACTTTGACACCTCATCCAGCTCGCAGTAGGCGGAAGGGATAACACGCACCCATCAAGCCGAAACCCCTGGTGGACGCCACTCACCAAAAGCGTCACGGAGATATTTGCCACCGAAAAACTCCCATGGCCAAAAGCTCCAATGGTCCGGCAGCGACATAACGCGGATCAGAGCAAATCCTGTGACTTCCACGGGACAAAGGGTCACACCACTGAGGAGTGTATATCCTTGAGGGATATTGTTGAAACATTCGTCAAGGATGGAAAACTTACACACCTTGTGGCATCAATCAAGAATGGAGGGAAGAATGATAACCGATACAAAAGCAACGGACGAAAGCCCGTTGACATCAGCATCCACATGGTTCATAGTAACGTCAGAGGAAGAAAAAGACGAACGACGGAACCATGCGAGTGGAAGGAAGCTGAGGTGCGCTTCCCGCGAGTGCCAGGAGGACCCAGCAAAGAAGGCCCTATCGTCATCAAAAGCCAGCTGGGGCACTACATCACTTCCCGCACTCTTGCTGACAACGGCGCCTTGTCAACGGTTATGTACAGGCAGTTCTTCGACAAGCTAGACGACGAAGACAAGGAACGCCTGGAAACGGTCTACGCCTCGATGGAAGGGTTCGATGGCAGCACAAACACCCCCTGGGTATCCTATCTTTCCCCGTCATTCTCACAGACGGGAAACACTCCCGCACAGAAGACGTGGACTTTGTCGTAATAAGGAAGCCACACCACACATACGACATTCTCTTCGGGAGAGATGGGATGGCAAGATTCAATGCCGTGGTATCTTCAGTCCACGGCATGATGGGATGGCCAACAGCTGAGGGTGTAGCGATGATCACCGGTATTCCCCAGGTATACATCGCATCTGTCTCATCAAAACCCAAACCAAAGATGGCTAAACCAACCATCACCGAACTAGAAGAATGGGCCTTCAATGGCAAATACCCTGACCAGGCTGTTACCATTGGCCCAACAGTCACTGATCCTACGCGCACCTTACTCAAACGCTTACTATAGAAAAACGCTGACATCTTCGCCTGGACACCAGCTGACATGACTGATGTACCTCGAAGTAAGGCAAAGCATAAGCTCAAGTGTGACCCGACTTTTACGCCAGTCATACAAAAGTGCAGAGTATGGGGGCGGAACAAGCTAACGCGTGTAGAACCCAAGTCAAGGAACTCCTTGACGTGGGCATCGTACGCGTTAGCAGATATCAAACATGGGTTGCAAATCCCGTCATGGTACAGAAGTCTAACAAACAATGGCGCATGTGCATAGATTTCAAAGACTTAAACAAAGCATGCCCCAAAGATTGTTACCCGTTACCCGAAATTGATCTTAAGGTAGATTCGTTAGCACCGTTTCGCCTTAAATGCTTCCTTGATGCGTATAAGGGGTACCATCAAATCCACATGGCCGTTGAAGATCAGGACAAAACCGCATTTCGGACGCCCGATGGCACATTTTGTTATCAAATGATGCCATTCGGACTTAAGAATGCCGGGTCCACATACCAACGCCTGATGGACAAAGAGTTTCATGCCCAAATTGGGAGGAACTTGGAAGTCTACATGGATGACTTGGTCATCAAAAGCACTGACCCAGAAACGATGTTGAAAGACATCGAAGAAACTTTCAACACGCTCAGAAAGATAAACATGAAGCTCAACCCGAGCAAGTGTTCCTTTGGGATGGAAGAAGGGAAGTTCTTAGGAGTCATTGTTACTAAAGATGGCTTCAGAGCAAACCCTGAAAAGGTCGAAGCCATTATCAAAATGGAATCACCTACTACCATCAAGCAAGCTCAGACACTGAATGGACGCCTAGTCGCACTTAACCGCTTTTTGGCAAACCATGCGGATAGGTCGTTCCCATTCGTGTCCACATTGAGAAACTGTTTAAAGAAAACGCACTTCCGCTGGACACCAGAAGCGGAAGCAGCTTTTCAGGAAATTCGGTCACGCTTGATCGAACTCCCAACGCTCACAGCACCAGAAGCGGGGGAGGAATTAATCCTATACCTTTCCGCCACAGATAGAGCAACCGGGGCCGTCCTGCTACTAGAGCGAAAAGGCATCTAGATGCCAATCTACTATGTTAGCCTTGTCCTAACAGATGTAGAAACCCGGTACTCTACCCTGGAAAAATTAGTCTTAGCACTTGTACAGGCTTCACGCAGGCTAAGACGATATTTCCAAGGTCACCCAATCACCATTCTCACCAACTTCAAACTCGCAAACGTTCTAGGCAAACCCGAATTGTCAGGACGCCTAGCCAAATGGGCAATAGAATTGGGAGAATACGCGATAAAGTACAAGCCGAGGCCAGCCATAAAAGGCCAGGTCTTGGACGACTTTATTGCAGAAGTCCCCGCTTCGCGGGAGAAAGAGTGCCAGGAAGAGGCTCAACCCTCTCCAGCACAGGACATCGATGATGTCTGGCGACTCTACACTGATGGAGCAGCCAGCAACGAGGGCTCAAGTGCAGGGTTGAAACTAACCAACCCAGCAGGCCAAGAATACACTTACGTTATTCGACTGGATTTTCCAAGTACAAATAACGAAGCGGAGTATAAAGCATTCTTGGCCGGGCTGAGAATTGCGCGTAAGATGGGAGTAAAAAACTTGGAAGCCCACGTGGATTCCATGTTAGTAGCCAACCAAATAAACGGGACGTACACGGCGGTGAACGACACAATGGCCCTGTACCTCGCACAAGCAAAAACCCTTATGCGCGACTTTAACGATTGTAAGGTCATACACGTCAAGCGTAGCGAAAACAAATCTGCGGATGCGTTAAGCAAGCTTGCATCATTAGCCTTCACCCACTTGGGAAAGGACATCCGCATTGAACTCCTTGGAGCACCATCAGTCCCGCACAAGGAAATCTGTGTCATCCAAACCGGCACAGAAACGTGGATGACACCAATAATAAATTACCTTGCGACGGGTATACTACCAGAGTCAAACACACAGGCAAGAAAAATACGCTGTAAAGCACTGAACTATCAACTCATCGATGACATCCTTTACAGGCGTAATTTTCTTGGCCCACTCCTAAGATGCGTGGACAACCAAGATGCTGGCTACCTCCTAAGGGAAGTGCACGAGGGCATCTGTGGAGTACACGCAGGTCCACGCGCTGTCGTAGCTAAGCTAAATAACGCGGGATACTTTTGGCCGGGGATGCATACGGATGCACTGGCATACATCAGAAAGTGTAGGTCTTGCCAACTCTACGCACCCAACACGCATCGCCCAAAGAATGAACTTGTTCCAGTCACCTCTTCATGGCCATTTCAGAAGTGGGCCATCGATGTGACAGGCCCATTTCCCACAGCAGCAGGGAACGTTCAGTTTCTAGTGGTAGCCATCGACTACTTCACCAAGTGGATAGAAGCAAAACCCTTTGCCCAAACAACCGCAAAACATATCAAAAAATTTATTTGGGAATTTATTATTTGTCGTTTTGGACTTCCCCAGAATCTGGTGAGCGATAACGGCACCAACTTTGCTGACAAGAAGCTACAAAAGTGGCTGGAAGAACTTCAAATCACCCACACCTTTACCTCAGTGGCGCACCCGCAGGGTAATGGTGAGGTGGAAAGAGCAAATAAGAGCATCGTCGACGGCATAAAGAAAAGACTCTTGGAACACAGATCCGGCTGGGTGGACGAAGTTCCACACGTCCTTTGGGCAAACAGAACGCTGAAAAAGGCCAGTACGGGAGAAACCCCGTTCAGCCTCACTTATGGCACTGAAGCCATGGTCCCGGTCGAAATTGGTTTACCCTCACCAAGGGTCTTGATTCAGCCAGAAGACAATGATGCGGAAAGACGGTTAGACCTTATGCTAACCGAGGAACGCAGAGACTTAGCCGCAACGCGTGAAGAGAACTACAAGCGACAAATGCAAAAGTACTACAACACGCGGGTAAAACTCTGCAACTTCAATGTCGGAGACTACATACTGCGTAACAACGAGACTTCGAACCAAGAACGCCCAGGAAAGCTGGCCCCGGTCTGGGAAGGGCCATACATTATCAAAGAAGTTTTGGGAAAGGGCGCATACCGGCTCGAAAGGCTCGATAGCACCCCCATCCCAAGAACATGGAAGGGAGCTCAATTATGCAAATGTTACATGTAGATCAATTCCAAACTTATAAAGAAAAGGCCTAGAGCCACTTCTAATGGAAATGATTCTCCTTTATCACATTGTGTTGATAGTCTTACCTTTATACTTATTCAAAACACTGATATGCCGGTATTCACCGCATAAATAAGTGGGGAAGTAAGTCGTTGCGTGTGGACGGCGGCAAAACCCGCATAAACACAAGAAACGGCAAAAATTTCTAAGGAAAACATGAGGAAAACCTTCACGCAGGTCAGTTATAGGTGAAGTTTGGTCATCCCACTAAATGAAAGTGACGGTCCTACCCGCACAATCATGATAGAGGAAACTGAACATTAACCTATTGACAACCGCGCGTCGAAAGGTTTAACTTATTCAAAACACTTGGAAAATTGCTAAGTTAAACTAAAGTATGCATGAGCGAATCATATATTGTTTATGAGGCAAAACAAGTGCCAAATTAAACTATAATATGCATGAGCAAGTCATAACATTTATAAAGCAAATCAAAAAGATTCAAAAAGATTCAAAGATTCAAAAATAAGAGGGAATATACCCCCTTACCTTGGTAACCAAGAAACCGTAAGACAAGTGCGGGTACAGTGTCAAGGCGAAACCCTTCACATACTTAGCACTTGCAGGGAATTGAAGCCAATAATACCTTGGTAACCAAGAAACCGTAAGACAAGTGCGGGTACAGTGTCAAGGCAAAACCTTTCACATACTTAGCACCTGCAGGGAATTGAATCCAAGAATACCTTGGAAGTCAAGTAACTATAAGACGAGTGCGGGTACAGTGTCCAGGCGAAACCCTTCACATACTTAGTACTTGCAGGGAATTAAAACCAAGAAGGATCTTCTGGGCCATGCTTGTGGAAAGGGAAATAACATCCCCGCATAGCAGGAACGTTGAGAACTAGATTGTTTGAAGCTCCAAGATGGAATTGGTTGTTTAACATAATTGATCACTATGTCAAACTACCAAAACCTCGTGGAGAATCTACACAAGTGAAACTCAACGCTCCTGACTTACGAGGAAGTTACACACCTACCCGCATCATACCCAAATATCAAGCAGAAAAGTCGGGAATTTCTGCACGTGACATTAGGGAAACCGCGGGAAGAATCCCCACGGACAACCTTAAAACTAAAAACCCTTTTCAAAACCCCTTGCTTAAGTCCAAAAGTTCACCTCACTTATTAACAATTCATGAGAAGAACATTGGACTGGGGGACTTGAAGAGGTAGGTCCCAGCAGAGCCCAGTTGGACCCGCAAGACTCACCTTGAAGAGGGACGTCTGCGCAAAGACCAACTGGTTCCGCAGGACCCACCATGCTCAGAGAGATGAAGACCTTACGCGCATACGCCAGCTGTTCCCTCAGGAAAAGCCTCCCAATGGTGAAGTACCCCGCCTGTTCCCGCAGCTGCAGATACAAGCCATCAGCGGAGGCTACCCGCACTAATAGTAAGGCTACACGCACAAGGCACTAACTCTCAATAATTCAGTAATGTCACCTGAAGAAGGAATGAGCAAGGCGGGAATACTCCCGCCCAAATGAGCCAGTCCGTACGCTTCTGGAGGATCTTTTGTACTATACCTGCCAAGGTATGGACAAAGTAGACAAGATCTGACCAAAGCAGCCCATGAACCAATCACAGGGTGACAGCTCACTGACAACAGTACGACGAGCAGCACGCTCTAGTACTTAATGTCACTATCAGCCGCTGCCTACTCACCAACCCTTGTCGTGGCACGTACATAGCCTGCAGTTGGTGGAAAAGGAATAGTACACAGCCGGCCATGTCACTATCAGCCGCTGCCTACCCACCAACCACCAGCATGGCACGTGCGTAGCCCACAGTTGGTAGAAAAAGAATATTATACAGCTGGCTGTACCTGCTTGGAAACCTACCTTCGGCTATAAATACTTCAACACCTTGGAACGGTATGGATATCACATCTTATCATATACTATCTTATACCATCACATATCTTATCTGCTTTAGCTATTTCTCTTAATATACATTTATATTCAGAGCAATCTAGTCTGATTCTCACGCCGGAGGGTGGTCACAAGGAGGTACCCCCCCTTCTCAGTGACGAGCTCACGGAGTCTGTTTTGCAGGTCATCAGAAGAATAACCATCTTTGTCGGACCTAACCCTCGTGGGAAACATCTACTTGACCCTAAGATTATCCGTAATCTGCCGGGGTCACTTAGTGTTTCTTCACTAGTCGAATAAATATTTAAGCATCTTCTTGTACGGGTCTAAGTCCTTCCTCAAAAGTGAAAACGACTATTTTAATTATGTGTATATAAGTATTTTAAAAATAATTAATGTAAGGCCCAGTTACCGGTAGCCCTACTTTGGTGTTGGATTTACTCATAAACGCAGTTCTAAATATCAGAGTTAATTAAAACATTCGCGGAATATAAAAGCTTTCATAAAACATTTCATAACAAAACACATCTTGTCTTAAAACAACATATTGTCTTTCAAAATAAACAAAACATTAAACTTAAACGTCTTGAGTCTTCCGATGCCAGCCTCTTATTCAGTGCCACGTGTCTCCTCAAGCGAGCTGCCTCATCCTACTCACCTGCGTGCATACTAAAAGTCAGCTACGCTGAGTGAGTTCTAGTTAATCATACATTATACAATACACACAAACTTATATTCTTTCTTTCATACTTTCTTTTATACTAACTTACTTTCATATCTTACATTATAAAGAACATTACGCCCTACATTCCTCGAGTATTATTAGGGCTCGGTACCCTCCTTCCTCGAGTATTATTAGGGCTCGGTACCCTCCTTCCTCGAGTATTATTAGGGCTCGGTACCCTCTTTCCTCGACTATTAGTAGGCTTCGGTTCCCTAGTTCTCGAATATTAGTAGGGTTCGATTCCCTCTTCTTTACCATACGACCATACATCATACCTCGAGTATTATTAGGGCTCGGTACCCTTTTCGTAACCATACAACCATACAACCATACCTTTCATTCTTTTATTAACTTTATCACGTTCATGCACATAAGCATACATATCATACTTACCTTATATATAGCATTACAACCTGACAGTACGTGCAATATCCGAAGATCGTTCACGTACCATCAAGCAATCATTCATACATTTCACATCATTCACATAAGGCATACACTTATCTCTTAGGATAAGCGTATTAACAAAAATATTGAGTATGCACACAACCCCGAAAACATAACACGTAAATGTGGCTAGAACTCACCTGGATCCTGTTGCGTTCACCGTTAATCGTTATCCCTGAGCTGTGCACGACTAACTGTATAACAATTACATTTATTAATTAACTATCACTACCCATATCGTGTTTCTAGTCTATTGTAATCCCACTACGAACAAGGGTCCGGGGGCAGCGCCCCTGGCAGCGGGGTTCTAGGGGCGACAGCCCCTAGCAGGGTCCAAGGGGCAGAGCCCCTGGCTGGGGTCAGCTTGAAAAAATTTTATTTACATTAACTGTCTTAACACATTTTTCACTAGGATTTTAATTTATTTCTCAGCGAACTTAACTTTTTGCGAACTTAATATTAAGCGGATTTAACATTAACGAACTTGACGTCCAGCGAACTTAGCTCAGGCGAAGTTAGCATTGAACGAACTTATCACCAGGCGAAGTTATATCTTGGCGAACTTGCTCGGCGAAACATGGCTTAGCGAACTTGGCTTGGCGAACTTGGCTTGGCGAACTTGTACAACGGGCTTAGCTGCAGGCGAAGTTGCCCTGTCACAACCACTGTTCACTCTAATTCCGCCAATAATCATCTCCGTTTAACGCGTAATCCATAGATATGGTATTTAACTAACCCGCGATCATCCCTATGGTCGTTTTTGAATAATATTCGGCCCGAAAACGCGTAAAGGTTGGACCTTTAGATTAAAACGTTCAATACTAGGTTTAAGGGTTTATTTTTAAACGAGCCATAGCAGCCGTAAGTTCGTTAAGTTTGTCTCTAACATCAAGTTTACAACTTTACGTTCCATTTACACCCGATCTAATCTCGTTCTAAGTTTCAAGGTTAAACGTTAATAAAAACGTAAACTTTAAGGTAAAAGACATACCTTTAGAGCTCGTTTGGATCTCGTTTAACTTGGTGTAGTGTATGTGTGTGTTTTTGAGTGTGTAGGGATTAGGATGGAATGAAAGGAGGATTTAGGGTTTTAGGATGGTTTAGGGGATATTTATATCCCTTAAAGCCCATGGAACTAAGGCCCATTCCCCTTAATCCATCTTAATTAGTCCAAGTCCATGATCTTTTCTTTATCAGATGCTAGTTAACATTATTTAACACACGACAATTTAACACAACTTTCTTTATTTATTATTAGAATATTTCGGATGTTACAATTAAAATTTCCATAAAAAAATTAATAATACTCCTCTTAGTTTTCACTTTTCTCCCTAAAATTCAGATTTCCCTACCCAGTCAAATGCATCCTCACCAGATTGTAGATTTTTCCCACAAACCCCAAACAAATCCGCCAACTTCTCAAAACCTAAATTTACCTCACCTTGGTAAAGTTGGTCTTGTGGTAGAACATGTGGAAATGTTAAGACTTGGAATCTTAAGGTCTTAAGTTCAAAATATGACTGAAGGGGATTTTATCACATTGGTGGTTTTCCTCATTGATGATGTTTTAGGTGAGTCAGATCTGGAGGGTTAAAATTAGTATGAACGGTTCACATCCTGTTTAAGGAAGGCGCACTCGGGTATTGATGGTGGTTAATTCCAAACGCAATTAAAAAAGGGAAGTTGGATTTTAATGATCACACATTTGTGTGGTTGGCTAGTATTGATCACACCTGAGAATATTCCTACTAAAAGTCCCACCTATTAAACATTTTTGTTAAATTGGATCTCTGTTAAATAAAACCTTAATGACGTTAAGTTTTATCCGAATTTCTAACTTATGTTTTAGAGCCTTTGATTGGAATGAGTATACTAGTCGATTGATTTAAAATTTATCATGAAACGGTGCTCCAAACGACGAAACGATGCTTCAATTCTATTGTTTAAACTTCCAATTAGCATAAATCAAACCGTCTGTAGCACCGTTTTGAGATACGTTTTATATTATAGAATTCGTATGCTCCTTCTGATCAAAATCTCTGAACATCAGTTTGAAATTCGGATATAACTCAACAATATTAAGGGGTTTTTATCTTTAATAATTGTCCAATGAGACAAAAATGTTTAAAATTTGTGACTATCGGTAGGAATATTATCATAAATTCTTCTATGACAAGACACCTTCTATGGTCTTAACGAGGGTGCGAAGAACCCGACGCGAACACACACGGGCTTGGGTTAAATGCGATAGTCGCAATGTGGCGCTGATGACGCATTTTGCACTTCGCACACTCGCATCATCGCGAGCCGCTTGAGAGCCGCCTTATTATTTTTGGTGGTCGTGCTACGTGATGGATACATATAAAGCTCGTTGCGATGCGTGAAACCTTGTAATTATCATAAAATATATGTGGTCAGCGCGCTACACGACGGGTTTTTAGTTAAACCATCGCGATACAAGACATGCAGGTTGCGCAGCCATGACAAGTTGGTCAGGTCGCATGGCATAGCTAGTGCTGACTCGTCAAGCCTACGGGGCCATAGCACTACGTGACGACCCTTCTTTTAGGCTGTCACAATACGTGACAAACTTCACAATCAGTTATAAAATGGGAGTGATCAAGGCATTCATTCCTCGTTCAAAATCTTTCGTTCTCTCTCACTTTCTTATATATTAGAGTATTGGTATTATACCTTGAGTAGCCGCAACCTATCTAATTGATTGAGAATTTTGTACATGAATCCAAATCCCGGCCTGAAGAATGTGAGATTTTTTGTCATCGTGTAAATATTTCAGTCTCGTGACTATCGTCAAAGCCTTTCAGTTTATACTAATGCATACTGTATTGTATTAAATTAGGTTCTTAATACAGGGAGGCATGTAAATTGTAAACTTTCAAGGTTAGACATTCAAGTTTTTGTATAACTCACATTTGTGTGAGTTCAACACTATTATGTAACATCCGAATTTCGAAAATAATAAATAAAGAAAACTTTTATTATTTAATTGTGTGTTATTATTTATTCACGATTAAATAAAATAATAATAAATGAGTGTCGAGTTTTGTGTAAAGATGAACTTGGAGTTTATTTTGGACTTGGGGCACATGTATGGGCCTAAGGTCCATGGGCTTGGAGTATTTAAATTCCTCAAATCTACCTAAAACCATAAACCCCTCATTCCCAATTTGCCTCCACACATTCTAAACACACACAAACACTCCTCCTTTATTTTGGATTCAGATATGAACCGAAACCATACTCTTTTAGGGTTCGATTACCTCAAAAAAGCAATAAACATTGCAAGATCAAGCACCGATTCAAATCCGAATAAGAATTAGTTCGTTTAATTAATGTTTCTAGTTAGAAGGTTATGTAGTTGATTTCGGTTCTCTTTAGGAATTGGTAGGATAAATCGGACCCTAACAAGTAGTAAAAACTCAAACTTTGCTATAAATGAGTGTTCAGGTGTAAACGAGATTAACCGGGTAACATTCAAACTCGAGAAAGATGTGTATACGAAGTTCGTTTGACACGAAAGTTGATAGATCATGAATAGGGTTACCAGGAATCGAAGGATATTAAAAAGGGTTGAAAGAAACGATTGAAAAGGAGAAACGAGCCCAATTCAAGTCGCATAGGCTTGAATGTGATTGCGATTCTTGAGATGCGATTGTGATTCTGGTATAAGATGCGATTGCGACTCATCTAATATGTGATTGAGATTCAGTTGTAATTGTGATTGAGATTAAGTCGTAATTGTGATTGCGATTCCATGCGATTGCGAATCTGGACTTTCATGTGATTGCGATTATGAACTTCCATGCGATTGAGATTGTAGACTTCCATGAGATTACGATTCCATGCGGTTGCAATTCTACATTTCCATGTGATTGCGGTTGGGTTAAACTTGCAATTGTAATTAAGAAAACAATAACCCCCATTTAATAAGTTAGATTGGTTCACTAAGTTGGGTAGTGAGGCTAAAATAGAAAGGAAGTTAGTTAATACTTATGCTTGTTAAATAGTTAATCGTGCCCAGCTGAAGAGAGGTGTTACTATTGGCTCAGAGAGAAACGTGATTCAAGTGAGTTTCTAACCCCTTTTTCTCTCTTGTATGGTTTTGTGGTTATGAAGAGTGGCGGGCCCTTATAATATCTGTGAAAGTAGCGTGGCAGACCCAAATAATATTTGTGAAAGCAAGGTGGCAGACGTTAATAATATATGTGAAAGTATGGTGGTAGGCCCTAATAATATTTGAGAAAGTAGGGTAAAAGACGCTAATAATATATGTGAACGTAGGATGAAAGACCCTGATAATATCTATGAAAGTAGGGTAGTAGACCCTAATAATATTTATGAGGTTATATGGAGAAAGGATCTTTAAAACATGGAATGATTATGTATGTATTACGTAAGGTAAGTAAAGATAAGAATGTATGAAAGTAAAAAAGTATGTATGTACAGAAGGAATGTAAAAAGGTTAAGTAACGTATCTCCGGATACGTATGTGTAAGTATTTAAATGTATGGAATATTACCTATTAAAGTAGAACTCACTCAACGTAGCTGACTTTTCGTTTGCACGCTGGCATAGGACGAGGCAGCTGGCTTGAGGGAGACACACGACATGGGTTGAAGAGGCTGGCATCTATGATGGAAAATTTATGATGTTTTATGACGTTTGAACATAATGACATGTTAGAATGTTTGTTCAAACTTGATATTATGCAATATATGGTTGATGTTTAAGTATTCCGTGGAATGTTTAATTCACTATGATTTTATAATTGTGTTTATGAATAAATCCAATGTTAATGTAAGGCATTCGGGACCGGGGCCTTACAAATTGGTTTCATAGCATAAGTTCGAGAGAAATAAGAATCCTACATGCTTAGACTCAAATAGAGAATGGGACTAAGTGAAAGAAAGGATGGAAGATGTCAGTTCAAGAAAGCCACATGTCGCTCAAGCAAGCTCATTAATGGAAAAGTGTGTACTTGATGCATAATGTAGGCATGTGTAAGAAACTTATCTTAATTGCTAGAGATAGGAATATGTGATTATATATGTGATTATGTAAAGTTGAGATTGATTGCCTAACTGTTTAAAAGTAGAACCAAGCACAAATGAAGTCATAAATGGAAGTGTATAGGACACGAAGAGTAACATGATTGGTTAATCATAGCTGGCCACTGTTATTAACTATTTGCCTTACTATTCTTGTACAAAATGGTTCCTAGAGTGATGAAGTTTGTATTTTCTTATAGAATGCGAATGGCTGTTGTGAGAAAAGATTTTGGTTAGGGAGGTCACACGAGACGTAGTGGTAGGCAGCGTTTTAACCCGATACCCTCTAAAGAACCAAATACTAAAAAATGAGAGGAAGATGATGTGTCTGCGCGAGGCCCGAGTAACAATGAAGGGTATCACTCGGCCGTTCTATTCAATCTGCCATTGCTCGATCTGTGGCTAATACAGTGAAAGAAATACAACTTGAAAGGTCTGTTGGAATTAAGATTAAGAGTACAAAGAGTTCAAGCGAAGGTAACACCAAAGCTACCAATCAAAATGGGGAAGATACAGAGGAGGAAGATGAGAATGAAAAAACCGTCTCAAGTGAAGTCAAGTCTATGAAAGCTAGCAAGGGTAAAGGGGCAGCGGTGGGTGTACCTATAAGTTTTTCAAAGGTTGTGATCCACCAAAGATGACTAGCATAGGAGACCCCTAGCTACTCTCCAATGGAAAACTGTTATAGGCAAGGTTATTCGAATCAATGAATTTCGTCCTAATTAAAAAGTGGAGTTTGCTACTTAGTCTTTTGCTGATGAAGCTTTCTTCTGGTGGGAAACGGTAGAGCAGAGGAAGACCTCAAGGGAGATTAAGGCTATGAGGTGGGATGATTTGAAGGGGTTGGTGATTAAATGCTTCTGTGCTGATGCAGAGGTTGAAAATGCAAAACTGAAACACCTAAACCTTAAGGCAGGGAAGAAAACTCATTATGAGTACATAACGGAGTTCAGTTGTATGTCTTGGTTGGTGCCCAACATGGTAAATATTGAGGTAAAGAGAATCAAGTGTTACATAAGAGGGTTACCACAGAATATCCACACGTTGGTTAGGGCTAATAGACCAACAACCTTTGAATCATCCGTGGAACTAGCTGAGATGGTTTATGATGACATTGCCACTGAGGATGTTTATGTGGAGGAAAAGAAAGAGAAGAAATGGGTCACTCATGGTTAACGATCCGGTACTCAGTTGTGGAATTCTAAGGATAAGAAGCAAAAGAAGAAGTCCTGTAAGACATGTGGTAAGATGCACAGTGGTGAGTTCAAGTGGGGCATTGGTACAAATGCTTGTCACAAGTGTGGGAAGGTTCATGGTGGGAAATGCAGGCTTGGGTCTAATGTTTGTTATAAGTGTGGGAAGATGGGGCATTATGCTCATGAGTGTTATGCAAAACCCGTGTGTTATAAATGTGGGAAGACGTGTCATATGGCGAGGAAATGTACCAAAGTAGAAGATGGGGGAAGTGAGAAGAAGGATCTTGAAAAGCCTAGACCGAAGACCAGAGCCTATATGATGACTCAAGAACAATCCATGCAAATTTCTAAGATTTTGTCAGGGTCGTTTCTAGTTAATGGTGGTTCTGCTTCTGTGTTATTTAATTCGAGTGCGAATAGAAGTTTTATGGCAATGCCATTTTGTAAGATAGCAAAAATGAAATGGTGTAGTGTGCTTGAAACTTTTATGGTAGAAACCGCAAGTGAAACCTCTATTAAAATAATGAGAATGGTTAAGAATGCTAAGATAGAACTAGAAGGGTGTGAGTTCCCTGTTACCATATATATTATGACATTAGGAGGATTTGATATAGTTTTGGGAACGGATTGGTTGTCTGAGTTTGAGGCTCAGATAGTGTGTATGAGTAAGTTGATAAGGTTGAGATCAGTGGATGATGGTACAGTGCCGGTTTATGGTGATAAAGAAAGTTCATGGCTTAACGCCATTTTGATGATAAAAGAAGAAGGTTTGTTAAGGCGAGGTTGCAGTGCCTACCTGGCGTATGTTGTCAAAGCTACGGCTGAGACGAAAGAAGTGAAAGATGTTACTGTAGTGTATGACTATCTTGAAGTGTTCCCAGAGGACCTTCCGGGGTTACCACCAGAACGTGAGGTAGAATACTAGATAATTTAATACTAGGAACACAGCCCGTTGCAAAAGCACCTAATCTCCTGGCATCGTCGGAGATGAAAGAATTGATGTCCCAGCTGCAAGAACTCCTCCATAAAGGTTTTATATGGCCGAGTGTTTCCCCGTGGGGTGCGCCGATGTTGTTTGTCAAGAAGAAAGACATAAGTATAAGAATGTGTATAGACTACCACGAGTTGAATAAGCATATGATGAATAATCGATATTCGTTACCACGGATTGATGACTTGTTCTGTTAACTACAAGGTGCTATTGGTTCTCGCATATTTACCTCATATCGGGTTATCATCGGTTGAAGGTGAAAGAGGTGGACATTCCTAAGATAACATTCCGAACGCGCTATGGATACTACGAGTTTCTCATGATATCGTTTAGTTTGATAAATGCTCCGACAGCTTTTATGGATACGATCAATAGGGTATGTTTGTCGACTCTAGACAAATACTTTATCGTTTCATTGACGATATATGAATCTATTCGACGAGGGAGTCTGATCATGTTGAGCATTTAAGGATAGTGTTAGAGATTTTAAGAAAGAGAAACTGTATGCTATGTTTTCAAAGTTTGCATTTTGGTTGCGTGAGGTACAGTTTATAGGTCTCATAATCAATTCCGAAGGGATCACCGTGGATCCGCTAATATTGAAGCAATAATGATTTCGAAGACTCCGCAAAACCCAACTGAGATACACAGTTTCTTAGGGTTGGCTGGTTATTATAGGAGATTCATCCAAGACTTCTCTAAGGTAGCCACACCATTGACTGATATGACCCAAAAGGCTGTAGTATTCAATTGGGGTAAATATTAAGAAGATGATTTTTAAGAATTGAAGAAAAGACTCACACAAGCTCCAATCCTTGTTTTACCTTATGGTAATGACGATTTGGTGGTTTGTACTGATGCTTCGCATCGAGGGTTAGGTTGCGTGTTAATGCAACGAGGTAAGGTGATAGCTTATGCATCAAGACAGTTGAAAGTTCATGAAAGTACGTACCCAATGCATGACTTGGAGCTAGTAGTGGTAGTGCATGCTTTCAAGATTTGGAGAAATTACTTGTACGGTACTAAGTGTACCATCTATACAGATCATATGTGTTTGAAGTACTTCTTCGTGCATAAAGAGCTAAATATGAGACAGAGAAGGTGGTTAGAGCTAATAAAAGACTATGATTATGATATAAAGTATTATCTTTGTAAGGCGAATGTGGTCGCTGACGAACTAAGCCGCTAGACGAAGAAGTTATTGCAACGGTAAAGTCTTATAAGTTGATTATTAATTCAGATTTCTTTGGATAAATCAGTAAGGTGCATTCAGAAGTTCTTAAGGATGGAAGATTAATAAGGAAAGAAAGAATCTTCGGGCAACAAAATGAGTTGGCAGATAACACTCACGGTGTAAAGACTAGGTTTGGTAGTACGTGGATTCCACACCAGAGAGAACGTATGGGCCAAATCCTAGATGACGCTCATAAGTCTAGATACTCAATTCATCTGCAAACCACCAAGATGTATCAGGAGCTGAAACGGGACTACTGGTGGCCGGGTATGAAGAATGAGGTAGTGGAATATGATACAATCTCAGTGATTGTAGACCGTTTAACAAAAAGTGCTTACTTTATTCCTATATGAGAAGCAATCTCGTCAGAAATGTTTGCCAAGGTATTCATAAGTGAGGTTGGGCAAAGCATGGAGTACCATTGTCGATTGTGTCTGATAGAGATACTCTTTTTACTTCAAGATTTTGGAAGAAATTTCATGAAACAATGGGAACAAGACTGAACATAAGTACGACACATCATCCTCAAATAGACGAGAAGTCTGAAAGGACTATCCATACACTTGAGGTTATGCTACGTGCTTGTGTGCTAGATTTTGGAGGAAGTTGGGATGATCACTTATATTTAGCAGAATTTTCTTACTACAATAGCTACCATTCGAGCATTGGAATGCTTCCATTTGAGATTTTGTACGATAGTCAATGCAGAACCCCTGTATGTTGGGAAGAAATTCGAACCTGGAAGTTTAGAAGTTATGCTAGAAACCTTGTCAAGGTTTGATCAGATCAAGTCAAAAATGAACGTTGCTCAAGATCGTCAATAGTATTATGCTGTGGCGATGACCAATTGAGTTTAACATTAGTGATAGCATGATGCTTAAAGTCTCACCTTGGAAATGAATTATCCGCTTTAGAAAAAGAGGGAAGTTGAGTCCGAGGTACATTGGACTGTTTAAGATCATAGATCGTGTGGGTGAAGTGGCTTATAAGCTAGATTTACCTGCTGAATTGGAAGGAATTCACTCAATTTTTCCGTGTCTCTCATCTAAGAAAGTGTCTAACTGATGACACATCTCTCGTGTCATTAGAAGACATCAAAGTTGATGAGTAGCTGAACTACATCGCGTAACAAGGTTATTCCCTTAATTAAAGTGGCATGGAAGCATCGTAAGGGATCGGATGCCACATGGTAAGTCGTAGAGGAATTTCACTAGTTTTACCGAATTTGTTTAGTGATAGTTAGGTTTCGGGGACGAAACCTCTTTTATTATTTAAGTTATGTTTCTAGTTAAAAGGTTGTCAGTTGATGTCAATTCTCTTTAAAAATTGGTAGGATGATAAATCGGCTAATAAGTAGTAAAAACGCAAACTTTGCTATTAATGAGCGTTTGGGTGTAAATGATATTAACCGGGTAACGTTTGGACTCGAGAAAGATGTTTAAACGAAGTCGGTTTGGCACGAAACTTGATAGAATAACGAATCAAGTTACAAGGAACCAAAGGATAATAAATAGGTTGGAAGAAACGACTGAAACGGAGAAACAAGCCTAGTTCAAATCGCGTATGCTTGAATGCGATTGAGATTCGGTCATAAATTGTGATTGCGATTCCATGCGATTGCGACCGCATGTGATTGCGGTTTTAGACTTCCATGCGATTGCGATTCCATGCGGTTGCGATTCTAGATTTCCATGTGATTTCTGTTGGGTCAGACTTGTGAATGCGATTAGGAAAACAAGTATCCACCATTGACTAAGTCAAATTAGTTCACTAACTTAGGTATTGTGGTTTAAATAGAAAGGAATTTAAGTACTAATTATACTTGTTAAACAGTTAGTCATGCCCACCTGAAGATAGGTGCTACTATTAGCTTAGAGAAAAACAAGATCTAGGTGAGTTTCTAGCCCGTTTTCTCGGTTTATGTATTTGGGGACGTGTGTATACTCCTGTGTGATAAGACAATACACCTATCTTAAGTAGCAGGCCTCGTCAAATGATGCAGGAACGGGATGAATTCTACCAACAACAAACCCCTTTAGCCTTGGTACCCATTTCGGTGGTGCTGTTTTTTACCATACAAGTTGTGTGAAAAAAAAACAGCACCACCGAAATGGGTACCAAGGCTAAAAGGATTTGCTATTGGTAGAATTCATGACGTTCCTGCATCATTTGACGAGACCTACTACTTAAGAATACTTTTAAAAAAGGTTAAAGGACCAAAATGTTTCAAAGATATTCGAACAGTAGATGGTGTTGTTTGTGATTCTTTTAGAGATGCATGGTATAGAAGAGGTCTTTTAGATGATGATATGGAGTACATAGAAGCAATAGAGGAAGCAAGTCATACCGCAAACGGATATTATCTATGTAATTTGTTTGCAACTATGCTTATAACATTCTCCTCATCAAGACCATATTACGTTTGGGATAATACATGGCATTTCTTAGTCGACGGGATTCTTTATTATCAACAAAAGAAACATATGAATCAAGGTTAGTTTTGTATATATGTGAACTTGTGTTTTTGTAGTTTAGTTGAAGTTAAATGAATTATTTATTTTCAGGTTTGTCTCTTAGTGACGAGCAACTAAAGAACTTGGCATTACTTGAGATTGAAGAGTTTTGGGTATCAAACAATTCATCTCTACGTAGGTATTCACACATGCCGTTTAAAGATCAGGAATCTATATCTACCTCACTGAATCCTCTTATGATGGAAGAACTATCTTATGATACCGATGCTTCGACAAATGATTTTAAGCATTTGTACATATGTCTAACTTCTGAACAAAAAGGCGTTTACAACAAAATATTTAACTCATGGAAACATAAAAAGGTGGTGTTTTTTCGTTTATGGTTATGGCGGTACTGGCAAAACATATTTATGGAATACTTTATCGGCCTCAATTCGGTCCAAGAGAGAAATTGTTCTTAATGTTGCTTCAAGTGGAATAACATGTTTATTATTAGAAGGCGGTAGAACTGCTCATTCAAGATTCCTCATTCCAATCAATCTGACCGAGGACTCCCAATGTCAGGTAACTATTATAAAATTCATTAGGTAGTGATTATTTCACAGTTAAATTTAGGTTTTTTAATTATATTATTTAATATAATGTTTACATATTCAACATTTTCAGGTTAAGGGAAATACCGATATTTCTGACTTATTGAAGAAAACATCATTAATAATTTGGGATTAAGCTCCCATGATTCATAAACATGCATTTGAAGCGTTGGACTAAACCCTAGAAGATGTTATGAAAGGTGATTCGACCAACACTTCTGAATCATTGTTTGGAGGTAAGGTAGTTGTTCTTGGTGGTGATTTCAGACAGATTTTACCTGTTGTACAGAATGGAACAAGAAACGAGTGTGTGAATGCCACAATTAGTTCTTCTTACATATGGTCAAAGTGTAAGGTTTTGAAACTAACTAAGAACATGAGGTTGACTGTTGGTTCTCAAATGACAAACACTTTAGAGATTAAGCAATTCGCTGATTGGTTGTTGGATATTGATGAAGGTAATCTTGGTGGTCCGAATGATGGTGACGCAACTATCTCAATTCCAGATGATCTTCTAATAAAACATTACCTTGATCCTATGTCTGATTTAATAGACTTTGTTTATCTTTCTATGCTAGAAAGGTTTAACGATCTTACTTACTTTCAAGAACGGGCGTTGGTTGCTCCCTTAAATGAGGTGGTTCAAGAGATTAATGATTGTATGTTAGCATATTTTCCGGGTCAAGAAATGGAATACTTAAAGTTCATATAGTATCGACAAGGTTGAAAGTGTCTCAGAGGATTTTGATCCCACGTTGTACTCTCCTGATTTCATTAATGGTATAAAGATGTCTAGAATGCCAAACCATCGTTTGTTACTTAAGGTGGGATTTCCTATTATGTTACTAAAGAATATTAATCAGAAAAAAGGTTTGTTCAATGGAACTCGACTACAAGTTGTTAGTTTGGGTAAACGCGTCATTGAAGCTTATATCGGATTCCGTACTTTAATTAATATCGGATTTCGTACTTTAATTAGCCGAATAAGTCTTACACCGTCTGATAAGAAGCTTCCATTCAAGTTAAAGAGGAGACAGTTTCCTATATCTGTTTGTTTTGAAATGACTATAAATAAAAGTCAAGGACAATCGTTAGCGCGTGTTGAATTATATTTAAAAGACCCGGTTTTTACACATGGCTAGCTTTATGTTGCTCTGTCTAGAGTTAAGACTCTAGAAGGTATTAATATTGTTTTGTTAGATAAGTAATCCAAGCTGATTAACGAAACAAAAAACGTTGTGTATTAGGAAATATTTGGAAACCTTCTATGAGTTTTTTACATTTCATTTTCGTGTCTGTCTGAATGTTTAATTTACCTTTTAACTTTTTTTAATAAAAGGATTGTATTATTTTATTTTGTCTAACTATAGGTATATATTTGTATATTAATTATCCATTAATTAGTGTTTTTTTATGTTTCGTTTATATCTTGTATCTTTTACAAATTTAAATTTCAAAACATTTATTTATAGCAGAAATTATTATACTTTATGTCTATAGCCTAATATATTTGATATACATTATATAACTTATCAATGTACCAGATTTAAAAAAATATAAACAAAAATAGGTATAATGTTCAAAAACAATATGAAATTATAGGGTTAATAATGAGTTTTCTTGATTCAATAAATTATCATTACTAATTTAGATTAATTTATACAGTTTGGAAGATGAACATACACACCATAACTTCTTCAATCAAATACAATTATTTTTTCATTTTCTTCCAACATGGCCACCATTGTTAACAGGAAATTTTCCACCGATTACAAGATATGAGTTTGTTTTTAGCGATCTCTCGGTAATCCACAAGGATAACATCCAGTTTGTTATGTCTTTTAGTATTATGAACAAGTACCAAATACACATTGTCAGGAATCGCAAAGAAGTTGTAACCGATGAAGAGAAGGCACTGATGAATGTTATACATGAAAATATTGAACAACATGATCAAGAAGTTCTTCTGGTTGTCAATGTTAGTGAGTGGTTTTCTTATCCTTTCCAGAATAATGTGGTTATAAAGTATGTGAATGGGCAACAGAAGACTGTTAAGCCTAAATCAATATTGCAATCTAATGATCTTTATCTTTTAAGAGTAATGGGCGACAGAAGACTGTTAAGCCTAAATCAATATTGCAATCCAATGATCTTTATCTTTTAAGAGATTTGGATGAGTTGAAGCTTTCGAATGTGAAAAAAGAAAGGGCACATTTTGATTTGGAGAAGAAGGTTGGTGAGAAGGTTAAATGGTTGTTAGATTGTCAAAACTATGAATCTGATTTTGATGATCTTGAAAGCTCTTTGGTTCTGATGCTGAAGTTTAAGGAACAGTTACTCAATAAGTTATTTATTTAATTACTTGATAAGTCTACATTTTTAGTTTATTGTTTGCTTCGTTTTGTTTTTTTATGTAATTAGATTAATTTATAAATACAAACTTTCAAAAATGTACAATAAACTGGTAAAATCGTTTATTTTGTTTGTCAAGTTGTGATGGCAGTTAGGTTTTTTGGTGGATTGCGGATGAATGTGATTGTTGGTAAATTTACTTCCACATGTTTACATTTTCTTTTGGAATCTCCATTTTATGTTAGTATTAAGCTTCTATTAAACGAATCTGAATTTTTAATTTTTTGTTTTAGAGGTTATGTTTAATATGTTTGTTTCAATAATATAATAGTTTTAATATTCTTTGATTTTTTATAACCGGTTTTATGCATTTGTGTTCTTTCTGGCTATAAAGTTGTGTTACATTTTCACATTTTGTGTTTATTTCAACAAAAGTATTTAGATATTTATGTTCACATAAAGTCATTTTGATATACGTTAACATTTTTGTTTAATAGTTAATTGAGTTCCATGGTTTGTTTGTTTTTTTCAGGCTTTAAGGCCGGATGATTTTGTTTGAGGACAGAAATTTTGAAGATCATGTTGGTATAAGACTGTTAATATCTAATATTTTCATGACTTTTGTTATAAACTTATGTTTGTGTAATTTTGAACCGAATTTTCATCTAGATTAACAGCATGTCAAACAAAAAAAAACAAAAAAATAAAAAACTTCAAACAAATATAAAACAATAATTTTTATAGGTATAAAACATAACCGGAAAAATTACCGGCAAAACTTACCGGAAAAACGTAAATACGTCGAAATAATATAGACATCGCAGTTTTTGATTTACAACCTAAACTGATTTTAATAAAATCAGTTAACAATGAAAATAAACATAAAAAGATTAGAGGAAACAATTACCGGAATAACATATAATGTTGCCGGAAATACATATATCAACAATCGGAAGTTTAATATATAATAGAAACTTACCGAAAAACAATTAATAAATATCTAGATTTGGATTAGCCGGAATATGGTAGTGGATGAAAGGAAATACGGCTAATAGAGAATAATAGAGAAAGAGAGAAAAAATATTTAGTGTAAAAAATGGTGAAATGTTAAGGTTTAAATATAGAATAGTTGATGAGTTGGCATTAGTATGAAAGGCAATTGGTGACATGGCATTGACGTGGCATTGATGTGGAGGGGCTCGAATGTTGACATGTGGAAACTCCATCTTGCTTTAATAGAATGTATAGATAATAATGTAGGTTCCCGAACGTGTAATTCGAGTTTACGGTTTATTATGTTTAACGCTACTTCGCTTTAAGGTAAGGATTCCGTGTCCGCCTTCTTTTAGCATAATATTGTTTTTATTGATCTCATAGTGTACGGATTTTGGATCCGTCACTCGTGGCGAAATTTTTATGTGTTTATTGGTTAATTATGACATCGTGGTCGTCTTATTCGTACTTGATTTATTGGTCATCAACATCCCGTGAAATATTTTTACAAGTATCGTATTCAGTCACTGTTACGCATGTGATAGGCTAATTCTTTATGCTTATTATCGCATGTTCATATGATTGTCATTGATCAAGTATAGTTTATTTTTATTGTTGGCGTATTGCCGATTATATAATTAAGTATATTGTTTCATTGACCTCAATACCCAATCACATCCCCCTATGGGGATATAGGGCGTCAATTAAG
Source organism: Bidens hawaiensis (assembly GCF_021521415.1). Lineage (NCBI taxonomy): Eukaryota > Viridiplantae > Streptophyta > Magnoliopsida > Asterales > Asteraceae > Bidens > Bidens hawaiensis. Next base: position 35,074 of record NW_027497173.1, on the reverse strand, counting down.
GCACCATTGGCGTGCTCTATCTGTGGCGGGAGAGATTTGCCCACTGCGTCTCTATATTCTTATTGTGTGCTATAGTGGCACTTATTGGATATTGATTATTGTTATAGAGGCCTATGGATCGATCCTAGGAACATTGTTATTGCATTGTTATTGGTGTGAGTGCCCACATCACCTCTACATATTGGCGCATTAGTCTGCAGCTATTGTACACATTGTTATTAGATTATTGTTATTGGCTCAAATGGGTATTTCCAAATTTAAAAACGTTATTGTACAGTTTAATCATTGTCGTTCAGTGTATGTATTGTTTTATTGTTACATAGTTAGTGCATGGTACTGTCCTATCGTCAGTTAGTGATTCGTTATTGATCGTTCAACGTATGGTGTCGCGGTATCAATCACAGTTATTGATTCGGCATTGGTCGTTCACTGTATGGTATCGTCTTATCGTTAGTTAGTTACTGATTATTCAGCGTATGAAATCGTTCTTATTGTTATATTGTTGATGTCGTTATTGTTATTGTTCTTCCGTTATTGAGCAAATTTTTTGGCTCACCCGTATTTCTTTTTAGTGTTTTTTCTTATTGTTTTAAGCAAGGTACTCATGGGAACCGGGGAAAATGTGTGATGGGAGATAATAAAAGTTTAGATTATGGAGAACATGGAGTAAAAGTCATTTGAGAATTAAATATTTTTAGACCGTTGTAAAGCTTAATTACAGTTTAGGGTTTTGAGACTCTAAATAAATCGTCTTTAATGAATATGATTGACCGTATTATGTGACACGTCCGCCCTATCCGGGCAGGGGTGTTACATTGGTAGTCGCTAATTTGGTAATGTCGGAGCTTGTAGGATCGTAAGATAGACGTCTACGATGATATATACTCTCAAATGGTATGTGCGAAATCCATAACAACGTGAAAAACACAAAGAAATATATTTACCTTCTTCATTATATTTATCAATAGTAGTAAAGTACAAAGGAGTATTTAAAAATATCAGTACATGTACTTTATGGACCCCAAAGGTATGAATGCATATGTCAAACACCTATTTTGAGGCATGACTTAACAGCTTATACGCCTTGTTAGCTTATACGGTGCATATGTTATGCTCCGTGTAAGTTACACGCCGTATAACACCTTATGCGTTCAAAACATTACAAACACTGCTATCGAGACCTACAAGACCTAAGAAATTGACATTATGCACTTACTGGTAACTCCATTGGGAACCGTTTGGGGCGTGAAAAATGCCATGATTATTCCATCATTGAAAAGATAACTTATTTTTGTTGGTCACCTGGATCAACTAGCCATGGAAGTAAATTTCGATAAAGGTAAATGAAAGGTAACTAAAGTTAGTCTGGTCATTGCTCATAAACACAACTGTTGATTGTTATACATGGTGGAAGTACCCACTAAGGGAAATATGACTGTCCCTCAAAACAAATTCAGGTTCGTAGAATTAAAGGGGAAAAATGGTTAAATTTGCAAGATTGGAACCTGGTGTCAAAGTGATTTAAGTTGAGCGGGGTTGGAGATCTGAAACAAGTAAGGGTTTGGTGACAGTGGGTGTGTGGGTTGTGTTCCGGGAACAGTTACAAAACAACGTTGGGTTTTAAAGACCATTATTCTGATTGATAACATATCTCCTGTAGAATTCTTGCTAAATGAGGAGAGTGTTATTAATGGTTCTTGGGTTATCTCTTGAGCTGGTTGATCAATCGTATCGGTTTAGATAAAGGACAGATTAGTTTTAGTTGATGTTGAGGGGTTGCTACAACTAGGGGATAAGTCTTAGCTTGTTTATGAGAACTAGAAGCTTGAAAGATTTGTTATTGAAGATTGCTGATATTACTAATATTTTAGGTTGCTTTGTGCTTGAATGGCGGATTTGAGTTTATCGCAACGCCTTCAAGTAGAGATTGTTAGGACTAGTGAAGGCTTTTGCACGAGTTTGTTGGTTGACAATTAGAAGACATATGTGATGGCCCGTTTAATTATGGAGGATGACTTGTTTGAAGTTTTATTGGGCCCTAAAGCGTTTAACCTAATTATCATAGTCATGCATTGCAATCTTCGGTACTGTGCTAATTAATAAAGAATACACTAGTTGCAGCCCGTGGATGTATGCCCATTGACTGAACCACGTAAAAGCTCGTGTGTTGTTTATTGCTTAATTATTTTCGGTTTTATTTCTACGTGTTAATTTGTTTGTGCGATTGTGTTGGTTCCGCTTGGCCATCGCCACTTGATTCCTAACAAAATGACCAAGAGTGAGGCTTTAACTGATAGTTGTGGTTTATAAGGGGTTAATGGCCAAAAATTGGCCTGGTTGGTCGAATATGAAGGTCTAGTCAAGGATTAAATGGCTGAAAAACAATATAAAGGATTATGGGTGGTTATATGACCCGTGTGCCATCACACGGCTCTTGTAGTTTTAACTTTGTGTGTATAATCTTAGGTTTAAACCATGGGCGTAAAATTTGTTGGTTTGGGTTATTAGATAAAGTAGCCAACACTTGTCAACCGCCCGTTTGATTACCACATGACCGTAATAAGTTACTCCCCCCGTCCCATTATAAGTGTTATAGTTTGACTTTTTAAGTTTTTCTTTTGCAACATTGACCGTAAATATTTTTGTTTGTGGCATATAATACTTCATGAAAATTATATCAATGTAAAATACATTTAAAACCCAATCCATTCATATATTTTACATCAAGTATTATATAACACAAACAAAAATATTATCGGTCAAAGTTAAACAAGAAAGACTTCAAAAATCAAACTAAGACACTCATAATGGGACGGAAGGAGTATTTGGTTAGACAGACAGAACCTTAGACTTTATGTCTACTATTAAAAGGTGAGAAAATAAATGAAATAAATGTAACAATGGACGGAATTTGACCACCTGAAATTCTTATTAAATAAATCTAGCTGTACGATGCGATCGAAAAAGTCCATGACTCTCAAGTCTCATCCATCAACGGTCCACGTGAGTCATGACTTCCATAAAAATAATATGGCTACCACCTTTCAGGTAAGATCCTTAAAATCTTTCCAGCAAAGTTTCTATGAAACAGAATTAATTAAGTATCGGCATTTTGCACAAAATGCTTTTAAATGGTGTGAATAACATAACAAAATAAAGGGGTTTAATGTTTTTTTCTTTTTCAGCGGTTCTCGCTCCGACCACACCGATAAACGAGGAAAACAAAACATGTTCTTGCTTTATTATTATTAATATTATTATTATTATTATCAAAAGAAATGTCAAAACCTTCATATTGTCATAGATGACTTCATTCCTATAAATATTGTAAATATAGTGTGAGAAGATCACGAACCGAAAATGCAAAATTGAGATGGGCTTTACACCAAGAACTTACAGAGTGCCAAATACGGGTTGCAATCGGACACAAGGTAAACAAATGAATCGCGTTTTCAGAAGAATCGTAACAAAAAAATGGCAATTGACACAATTATATGCACTTTCTTCGTGACTCAATTATTCAACTTCATTACAAATGGAACATGGAGTATGGAGGACATATATGTTAACTATTCCTAGCTGCAGTGAATCTGTTTACTATTATTAAATATTAAATCTAATTTTAAAAAAGTTATCATGAATCACATGACAGAAAAAGAAAAACATATTCTTATAAAAGTTACTATATATTATGCTGAACATATTAGGAAAATAAATAAATACATAGAAATTTAGTAAAACATTTAAGTATTAAAACGTGAAAACTTTACTATTTAGAAAATTACCTATGGTAAATTTATAACTCAAATGTTGGAATCCAACCCAAGATAAATTTGGTACCAAAGTTAAATATGAACAAATTTTAATTTACATAATTGGGTATTGGGTGCTGGTTGGACCAAGACTTTTTTTCATTTACATAATTACATGTGAACAATGCTTCTATATTCTTTGTTTTCATAATAGACCACTTACCTATCCTAATTTCGCCTATATAACAAAAACTGCATTTAGTATTTTGTACCAACGTACCAACTTCACAATGTCATCCCATAACAAGAACTCTCATGATGATCTCCGGTCACCTCTCCTGCCTGATCCTGTGGAAACACACGCCACGACAGTTTACTCGGACCAACACTCGAGCCGCTGTCCATCGACGAAATGTTAACCACATACTGTGGTGAGTTTGGGTTTTGGCAATTCAAGCATTTCTTTCTCACGTGTATGGCGTGGACGCTTAGTGCCATAAACACAATGGTTACTATTTTTGCTGACCGTGAACCCAGTTGGGAGTGCACACCTAATTCTGGATGTGTATGGGATTCGGCCAAGAGCGTTTGTGAACTTCAGCCAGGTTCATGGCGATGGGACGGTAGCGAAGGGTGGTCAACCGTGGCTGAGTGGGGACTGGTGTGTGGACAAAAGTACAAGGTTGGGTTGGCTCAGGCTTTGTTCTTTTGTGGTAGCATGATAGGTAACATCCCTCGATCTATATATATAACTTATGTTATTTTGTGGTTGCATGCATTAGTAAAAGAAGGGGAGGCTCGGAGGGTGTACGAGCCGCACCATTATCCGGGGCACATAAGTTACGGGGGCACAAACGTTTTTATGCATATTACATATATATGTTTCAGGTGTTAAAAATAAGGTTATTTGCAATGGTTTATAAGATAATTACATTATCAGAATGGTTTCTGCTTATAATAAATTGGTCGATAAAAGTTTTATCCATGTATATTATCGAATAAAAAATTTTCGTTAAGACCTACGGGCCTTTTTATTTTGACCCGATCAAGGTATTTAAATTCTTGAAGACAGACCTGGGTAAAAGACTAATGATAAAACTTAACTTAGTAGGAGACAGGCCAACGTACACTTACTCTGGCTCAGTCGTGTTCAACTTGTCTCTTACTCTAGCTGAGATAAATCGATTCTTATCTTTTATTTATTATTTTTTCGGATTCGATTATCTGTAGGTTTAGTTTAAATAAAGCATTAAATAACCCTTAACAGCAATCCCGTATTGATATAATTATATATTATATCTAAAATAATACACTCATCAAGCATCAGTTGGGCAAATCAATCAAAAGCAAATCGTTGATGACTTACATATATTGTGCTTTTCACATGGTTGTCAAGTAGACTTTGTTACTCTACTTAATTAATACTTTCAATTAAAAGTTTGAATAAGAAAGATTTATAACTAATATTTTATAGATAGCGCTTTTCACATTGTTTGGAAAATTTACATTATTGCTCTAAAATAATTACTTCAATTTCGTTTTCAATAAGCAAGCTACACAACTTATCTTCAATTTATGAATTATTATATTTAAGGTAGATATATTGGTGATTAACAAGTCCTTTGGTATATATTTAAGATACTTGTGACATTATATATTGTGATTACGTATGAGGTTCAGTTAAAAAGAGCATGTTGTAATTCATAATTATTCTATCTATATATGATCGGTAACAAATTATATAAAGGAAAATTGGATTTAATTAATCCAAGCTATTGACATTGGCCAAAATAGTCCCAACTAACGAATTGACTGATAACGGTCTCATCTTTTAACATATTTGGTTCCAATGACCCCTGACTAACGGAAGCTTAACTCGGTTAGTCTGTTGATGTCGTGGCATGACTTGTCGTCAAAATCTTCCTCATGTGACAAAATACGTGGCACCTAATGTACAACCTAACCAAATATGTCAACCAAGGAACGGGAATGGTATTGCAATAAGGTCTTGTTATTGCGTTTGGTTTGAAGCTTTACTTGCTTTTAAGTAGGAAAATATATATAAACATCGTTAGATTTGCCACGAGGGGTATTTGGTGGATCCCCAAGGGTTTTAAGTTTCAAATGGCACACGGTTTTACTAGTAGGTATAAGAGTGAGGTTACCAATATTGTCTTACTCTCATCATTAACAAGGGTCGAGTTTTTATTATTTGAAACCATTAATTATTTATCTCATATTTTATTTCAAAAGAGTTCTTGAATGTGCTATTATTGATTCAAATGCTTGATCTTGTTTTGTAGGTAGTGGCATATTTGGTTACCTTTCTGATACCATATTGGGAAGAAAAGGATCACTCACAATTGTATGCATTATGAGCTTTATTTTTTCCTATTGACATCCATCTCCCCTAATTATTGGATTTATGCTATCCTCCGTCTACTCACCGGCTTCAGCACCGGTGGGATTGGTGTTTGTGCCTTTGTCCTCGCTGTTGAATCCATAGGTCCCACAAAGCGTGGTATGGCCGGCATGTCCACCTTTTATTTTTACTCAACCGGGATAGCTCTTCTGTCAGGAATAGCTTATATGTTTCAATCATGGCGTTTTTTGTATATTGCTTCTTCCATACCGTCCATCATATTTCTTTTATTCATGCTTCCTTTCATCTCCGAATCCCCTCGTTGGTACCTTGTACGAGGAAAAACTAATGAAGCCATGAAGATCATGCACAAGATTGCTAAAACCAATAGAAGACACCTTCCTGAAAATGTGTACCTTGTCCTAGACAAGGAAGCCAAGAGTTGTGATCACAAGAGAGTAGAAAATGTTGAAACCAAAGAAGTTGTCAGTAGTTCAGTAATAGACATGATCAAGTCACCATTAACGAGAAATCGTTTGCTTCTTCTAATGGGAATCAACTTTGCAAGCTCGAGCGTGTACTACGGACTAAATTTAAATGCCACAAACCTTGAAACCAATATCTACCTCAGCATGCTACTCAACTCCGCTGCAGAGATGCCAGCATATCTTTCGACTGCAATATTGATTGATAAGTTTGGGAGGAAGCCATTAGGAATTGGAACACATTGGTTTAGTGGAATATTTTGCCTTATAGGCAGCTTGGTGGAAAACCAAGGGAACGGGGAGATAATGAGAACAATGTGTGGAGTTTTGGAAATATTTGGGATTGCTGGGACATATAATTTGTTATACGTATACGCGATGGAGTTGTTTCCAACAGTAGTAAGAAGCGTCGCGCTTGGATCTGCAAAGCAAGTGGGGCAAATAGGAGCCATACTAGTACCATTCGTGGTAGCTATGGATGCTAGTCTTTCGTTTATGGTGTTCGGGGCATGTGGAATTGTGGGTGGTATTCTTATATTTTTCTTACCCGAAACATTAAACAAGCCATTATATGATACAATGAATGAATTGGAGGATGAAACAAACAAGTTGTCGGTGCTTGCATAAAATGAAGCTGGAATAAAGTAAAACTAGTGATTACTGATATATAAAAAGTTGTAGAATGAAAATTGAGTGTTCTGTTCAACGTTTTTGGCCAACGAATTAATGCGTTTTAAGTGTTGTAATATATATTGTGATCTTGATTACTAGAAGCTTTATGTTATATTGTATTGGATAAATAGCTTGTGGAGTTCTGTGAATAAATTATTTCATATTGTTACTTGATACTTTATCTTATCGTCATGTCACTATTATAAAATGCAATACTAGTACAATTAATATCAAGATATACTAATGTGCGAAAAGCTATACGTAGATATTAATAACTAATTCTCGAAATTCAACACTAAATCTTAAATTTATAAAACCAAACAATCTTAACTAAACTTCACACAAACGGCAAGTGTACCGGTCGCGTAGCAGCACAGTCTAATGGAAGTCCGGATGTCGAACACAAAGACACGTGAGAACGGCTCAGATAATTAACCCTAATCTAAGTCCTGCCTAAATAATATATTTATTTATCTTAATTATTTAAAACTAACTTAACTAACTTAACTTAACTAACTGTGAAACTTAACGGAACTAACGATAATAAGAAAACAAATCACTTAGGTAGGATGACTTAACGGTCGTAAAATGACACGGGTGCTAACATGTGGTTGAAACCAGAGTTCTAAAGATGAGCTAACATAGGTGAGGTCGAGGAAACCGGGTCCCTACGGTCAGTTTTACCAGAAAACCCTAACGACGTCTAGATAGCTTTTAATTCATGGTTGTTAATCTACGTACCCTAATAACTCATCACTTGGTCCATGTCTAAGTTACATATCTCACTAAGGGTCGAGCTAATTACAAACCTACGAGAAGAGGGGTAATTCAATACTAAAGACAAAATAACTCAACTTACAAACTTAACCTAGCCGACAATGGGAAAACCGCACGTGGTCTCGCAACGACTAACCCGATCAACTAACTAGCAAGATAAGCCGACACCTAAGGTTTTGGTCCAACTCAAAGGTGGTGAACCTACTGACTTTAATGATCCAAGAAACACAAACCCTAATGGTATGCCTACCACAATCAATCAACACACAAAGTATTAACTGAAACATGCAATTAACGCCTACACGAAACTAATTCATGCAATAATCAACCAAACGGGGCGCATGCAACCTGAGATACATTTATGGCAGCGGGTATACATGGAATAATATCATAAAACATGAACTTTACAATAGAAAAACAATCAACCACTTGTTAAGCACCCTAAACTAGTTAATTTTAAAACCTAGGTGATTCAAACAAGTTTAGCCAATCATTATGAACAAACAGCAGATAATAATCATAATTAAGCTCAAGGTATCCATTACAAACTGATTGGAACTTGTTTCAAAGTCTAAAACTCAAAAACGAACTCACAAACGTTAAACAAGCAAAACCGACAATCGGTTGATGAAACTCCGATCCGGAAGCTCCTCCTCCTTATTATTTCGACTTTAGCAGATCTTGGAAGGCTGAATGATGATTTCCAATAGTTTTTAGGGTTTAGGGTTATTAAATATATCATTAAATATGATAAACAAGCCAAACTAGGTCCAAACAAGCCCATATAAGCCCATATAAGACAAAATAGTCATGTTGATGCATTTGGGCAGCCATGGAACACCCCTAGGGCCCCAATCTACGTGACCATGAAGGGTCAGGTGGCCGCTCGGCGTGGCCATGCCCTTTGGGTCTTCGTTTATCGACTGCTGACTCGTTTAAACTTCGTTTGTGCGTACCGGCTTCATCCGAGCTCCGTTTTAGCTGATTCTTTATTCATCTGACTCGTTTTCTCTCTCTCTCTCTCTCTCTCTCTCTCTCTTCAACATGGGACCTATAACATACACAAACATGTAATTTCATGCAAGAATAACAAAATAATTGTTAACGTTTAAGCACAAAATAACATAAAAAACTATTAGGAAAACATGTGTGTTTTACACCACATCATCTACCAACTTTAGCTCTTCAATATTTTACATGTTAAAACCCAAAATCCTCTAATTGTTTGCACTTTAGCTACTTATAACCATTGACTTCACAACTTCCTTCTCTATACTCCCTCCTCATGCATCAAGAAGAGCAACATGTCGATTGTCATATTAACACGAAGGGGTTAATTGTCACAATTCCATTTGCCAACCTTTGAGGCCCAAAGTACCTTTGCTAGTTAGGCGTGTAAGTGGTCCAGTAGGAGGTTCAGAGATGTCATGTTCGTTTTTTAACTTTTGTAGTGCTAAGCGGTTGGACTTTCAGTCAGTTGGCAAAACCTGGGGCGTTGCAAATATGAAGAGCCTATGGAGAGGTGGTCTTTTAACGATCGTTCAAGGTACAATACAGAATACATATAACTAGTGTTTTACCTGGGGCGTTGCACCGGGCAAGTTGGTAAAACCCGGGTGATGATAAACTCAAACGCCGTCTGTCATGGGTGTTAGGCGATAAGTCGATGCTAATTTGGCTGGTTTTGGTTAAGTGTGTTATGAAACTGGAACTAAAAACCAAAAATAAAATTAAAAAATATATAAAATTTGAGATAGATCAATTGAGTGGCGTAAGTCCGTAAAACTCGGGCATTGGGAAGATCCAAGTATTGTCAATCCCGAAAGTTAAGGCAGTGAGTCTAAGCAAATTCGGCTAATTTTCATCACATTGGTTGCGGCACTGGAACTAAACAAAAACAAAATTGGAATTCCAGTAAGTTTTCGTTACGTTCTCTAAGGAATCAAAATTAAAACAAATACAGTGAGTCTACGCTAATTTGGTTAGTTTCCGTCACGTTCGTGACGATATCGGAACTAAAAAAAATTGGCATACAGTCGATTTTCAATATAGTACAAGAATTAAAAAAAAAGGAAAGATGATGTGAAACCCCAAAGTTTAAACCTGGATGTTGGTAAAATCCGAGCGTTATGATGGTGGGACGACGCGAATTCGAAAATTGTCGATTACGCCGATAACAATACAGAAACCGTCGGTAAAGCTTAAATGTTAAAATCAAAAAATAAATTCATCAAATTAACAAATAAAAAGATTAGCATATAAAGTTAAAAAATATTCGACATTTCTTTGTTTTGGTAAACCAAGGTGACTTTGAAGCGGTAACTCGACATGAGTTTCAGCTACTTTTGTTACGATACGTGAGCTAAAAATGGAAAAAAGATATATGTATTAAAGATGAGTTGGACTAATGGGATGGCGTTGGCTGGTAAAATCGGGCATTTGTAAAACCCGAGCGTTGTTGGTCCGATCGTTGAGGTTTTGTTAGACTTAGTTCTATCGTTAAATTGTTCCAATCGTATTAGCTTTCTTAGACTTAGTTCTATCGTTAAACTGTTTCTCAGATTTACCAAAGTTATTCTTATAGTGCTTTGTTAACTCCACTTGAGCTTCCATTATTATTCTTCACTATCTCACAAACATAAATCTTCACTCCTTTACATGAGCCCTCAGCGTGAACAAATATCATCCCGGCGAAGTTGATCGGCACCATTATCTCACTAAGTTGAGCTTCCTAATTGGGCTCACCTGACTGTGTTAGCATAGCCCTTCCACCCGTAATTGAGCTACCTTGATTTATTTTCTTTGTTCCCGATTTCTTGCCAACCTTTTCATCAGTAACATCAACAATCTTCAACTCAATCACCGGCTTTGTCACAGCTGCATTCGTACACTCTCTGAAAAAATGCTCGGGCTCGTTGCAGTTGTAGCACTGAAGCTTCTCCATGTTGAACCCGATTTTGTTGCTTCTGCCAGTTCTTTGAAAGGTGTTTTTCTCATACTTCTTGATGAAATTTGTTGCCTTGTGAACTGCCATATATGGCCATATGATACTTGATGTCCATCTCTTCAAGATCTTGTTGATTGATTTTGGGAAGATCACCTTGAGTGAAATTCAAAGGCATGAGATTCCCTTAAACAGTTATTGATGGCAGACCATGAAGGCATGAAATAGAGTGATGTGGCAATCATAAACAGGAGGACTATGTGAGTTGGCGGAGTTGCTAAACCATGAACTTTTAAAGCTTGATTCACCATGTTCATTCTGAGTGAATGAATCATTCAATCTAGCTGATGAAACAAATGCCTTATTTTCCCAACTTGAATATCCGACTGAATTCCCTTATTGTGTCATTAGCAATGTGAATACTTGGTTGAGCTTGTGACAAGATGGCAGTTCCTACTTTGGTCCCGGTTGACACTCCAGCTGGATTGAGTGAACTCACATGGTTGGCCATACGTAGCTTATCATCCATTTCAAATGATCAGATGATAGAAATCAAGTCTGCGAGTGAAGTCTCATGCATGTTCCTGTTCTCTTAGTGGTACTTACATTTTCGTTCCAAGTATAGACTAGTGAATTAAGTAATTTCTTGTTTATTTTACCCACTTCACGAATGATTCCGACACTTCTCATCTTGGTATTCAAAACCTCAAACCTATCCATGATGGACTAAATGTCGTCTCCTTTAATGTGGTTAAACATATTAAATTCAACGTTTAGCATCTCTTTTTTAGTCTCCCTCACTTCAAGGCTGCTTTCAAATTTCTCAATCAAAGCATCCCAAAGATCCTTGGCCGAATTACATTCCCTTAAACTATGAGTGATTTTATTGTCTAAACAAATGGTTAAGTAACCGAGGGCCTTTTGATCAACCACAATTAACTCGAAGTCCTCGGGAACAAAGGCACTAAGAGGCTTTTCAACTTCTACATCAGCAGAATTTGTAATTATCGGACGATGAAGCCCCTTTCAATGGAGTTCAAAATTCTTACGTCTTGGGTTCTTGCAAAGTTATTAAACCGGCGCTTCCATACATTAAATACTTCAAATCTTATGAATTTATGGGGCTTGTGGTTTAATCCGGACTCATTGTCCCTTAACAGGTAGTGTTTCAACAACATTTCAGCTTTGGAGGCCATTCTCAAGTCACTAGTTGAAAGTTTAGAAATTATGAAAAGTTTTAAGTCCCTAAATTCGCAATTCGCAAATTAGATATTGCGAGTTGCGAATTACTGGTTCTTGAGTTGTGAGTCACTGATTCTTGCAAGTTCCGAAGTTACTGGTTCTGCGAGTTGCGAGTTACATGTTTTTGCGAATTGGAGTTGATGAACTTGGACTTTTAAAACACTCTCATGATCACAAAAAATTTCAGATCTTGCCTATTTTTCTCTAAAACCAGTGTCTGAATAGCACTAAACTTGCTCTAACACCAAAACACATTTAAAATTTTAAATCAACTACACACTTGATCAAAATCCGAAGTGGAAAAACCGAAACCCCCAAAAAGTTGAGTCGAAGCTCTGATACCAATTGTAGGTTCCCGATATGTATCTAACAACTTGTTTAGGATCAATCTGTGACACTAGTGAGCGGAAATCACTAGAATCACTTGGATATCGAATAAAAAGTAGAAAAAATGTAAAGAGAGTAATGGAGGTAGAGAGAAATTCAAGAGTGCCAATAAGAAATGGGTGAATAATTCCCCTTTTATAGATTTTCCATATATGGACGTTAATGGCTTGTTACAAAACAAATTGCCTATGACCGAGTGCATGGAGTTAAACAAGAAGCTAAATGAATATTATATTATTGAACCATCTAATACATAAGCCTATAAAGGTAAATAAACAAAACAAGGTCCAACATCAACATTCTGCAAATTTGACAGACTATTCTCCTAGGATCATGACATCATCCTCGTATAAAAGATGTGAAACAGTCGGACCTCTTCTTGGTGTTGACCCATAAAAACACAATCCTCCACGGCATTGCTAATCATGTGTGGAATCATTTCCATCAAAATAAGGAACTAAAAAAGGGATAGGGGATCCCCTTGTCTAATTCCTATTTGGCATTCGAACTCAAAGGTAGGAGATCCATTCACAAGAACCAAACCCAGCCGAGGAGAGATTTCCAAAATACACCTGCACCGAACTTCGGGAAACCCCATTTGCACCATAATCAAAATTAAGAACTCTAATGGACATTATCATAAGCCTTTTCAAAATCAATTTCCAAAATGAAAGTTTTATACTTAAACTTGTTTGTTGAAACAGAATCGGCCACCAACCCCATTATCTTTCTAATTAAATACATATAATCAATGCACAAACAAACCTAACATTTTTAAACTTGATGCATTGTAGCTCATGGTAGACGTAACGCAATACCAGAATAAACTATTCTAATAATAAAACGAGCAATCTAATAACATTTCATGTACAATCAAATGAATATTCTAACTAGGCATTAGAGGGAGTTCAAGTAGCACTTCATGTTAAAATAAAAATAAAAAAACATTGTTAGTTTTGCCGTGAGTGGTACTTGGTCACAAAGGGTTGTAAGGCTTGAATGGACACAATTTTATAATTAGGTATGAGAACGAGGTTATCAATGCATGTTCTATTGTCATCCTAAGTTAATTAGACCTGAGTTTTATAATTTGAAACTATTAGTATTATACATCTCTTATCTTATTCAGAGAGAAATTTTTAAACCTGCGCTTATTGATTCAAATGCTTGATCTTATTTTACAGTTAGTGGAATATTTGGTTACCTCTTGGATTCCAAATTGGGAAGAAAATGATTAGTCACAATTGTATGCACTATGAACATCATTTTTTTCCTATTGATATCCATTTCCCCCAAACTATTGGATATATCATATATGCCATCCTTCGTCTACTCACCGGCTTCAGCGTTGGCGGGATTGGTGTTTGTACCTTTGCCCTCGCCGTTGAACCCGTTGGACCGACCAAGCGCGGTTTTGTCGGCATGTCCACCTTCTATTTTAAATCAACTGGGATAGCTCTTCTCTCAGGCATAGCTTACATGTTTTAGTCATGGCGTTTTTTGTACATTACTTCTACCATGCCTTCAATCATCTTTCTTGTTTTCATGCTCCCTTTCATCCCCGAGTCCCCTTGTTGGTACCTCGTTCGAGGATAAAACGATGAAGCCATGAAGATCAAGCTCAAGACTGCTAAAACCAATAGAAAACACCTTTTTGAAAATGTGCACCTTGTCCTTGACCAGGATCCCATGAGTTGTGATCATAAGAGTACAGAAAATGAAGGAACCAAAGAAATTATCACTAGTTCAGTTATAGACGTGATCAAGTCACCATTAACAATAAATTGTTTGTTTCTTCTTATGGGAATCAACTTTGCAAGCGCCATCGTGTACTATGGACTAAACTTAAATGCCACAAACCTTAAAACCAATACCTACCTCAGCGTGCTACTCAGCTATAGAGATGCCAGCAGAAGCGCAGCGCTTGGATCTGCACAACAAGTGGGACAAGTAGGAGCTATACTAGTACCTTTCGTGGTAGTTGCAGATGCTGGTATTTCTTTTATGGTGTTTGGGGCATGTGGAATTGTAGGTGGTATTCTTATCTTTTTTGTGCCAGAAACATTAAATAGTCCATTATACGACACCATAAATGGAATGGAGGATGAAACTTACGATACTTGCATAAATGATGTTGTTATGAAGAAATTAAAACTATTGATTATTGGTATGCGTTTCAAATGTTATGTTGTAATATTAATTCCTAGAAGCTTTATCTTCTGTTGTACTATGCAAAATAGCTAGTGGGTCATTTCTTGGTTGAGTTCTTATGCATAAACTATTTCATAATGTTACTTGCTTATATTTTATCTTATCCTCATTGTCATTTTATGAAACGAAACACTAGTTGTGAGATCAAGATGCACCAACTTTAGTTCTTCAATCCTTTACATGTTAGTACCAACAATCCTTTAATTGTTTGCTCTTTCGCTACTTATCACCATTGATTTCACACCTTCCTTCTTTGTTTTCTTCCTCATTCTGGTAATTTACGCAATCTTCCAAATGAATTATTTTTCTAGATTTGTAGACAACTTATTGAATAGTGGATATACTTTTAACTACAAAATGAACAAGCAAAGATGCTAAGATAGTATAAGTATTTGGGATATTGGTGGAGTTGTAAATCTTTGATAATTGTTCTAAACTTGTGAGCAGTTGTAAGTCCCTTTACAAGGCTAGCTCCTGAATCGGTGACTAATACTTTGGAACAAATAAAGAGGAAAAACTTTGGGGTGTGACAGTGGTAAAATGGAAAAAGTAAATTGGATTCATTGCGGGATGTTGTTACGAGTCCTAAAGTGTTAAAATTTAATCTTTATATTCAACTAGTTTTTATCCCCCATATTACGGGGGGTTGTTTTATATTATTTGTTCAAATATTTATTTATTTTTTGAATTTATATTTGAGAGGTATAACTCGATTTAAAAGCTATATGGTTTTGATGAGACCCTTATGGGGGTTGTTTTATATTGTTTGTTCTAATATATATTTATTTTTTGAATTTATATTTTTTTATTGTATGAACGTTAATAATATACTTATGGTTTGATGATAAATTGTTTCACAAATAAATGAGATGTTATAACCCGGTTTAAAAGCTATATGGTTTTGATGAGACCCAAGACCCGTTTATTTTTTTAATTATAAAATTGGTTTTTAATTATTAATAATATTTATGAAAATTAATAATATACTTATGGTTTAATGAAACCCAAGACCCATTTATAGTTTTACTATCAAATTGGTTTTTTTAATTTAAATAATATATATATATATATATATATATATATATATATATTTTAAAATAAATACGATGTTAATTTTTAGTATATCCTATTTTATAAGATTTTTACATCAATAATTTGGTGAGAATAAATTTTTTATTTAATGAGATGTTATAACCCGTTTAAGGAATATCTGGGTTTGGTAAGAACCATACCCATGAATTCGGGTCAAATGCATGAGAAGCCTCCTTTTAAAAATCAAGCAAATCTGGTGACTCTAAAAAAAGGGGGAGCGATCACATCGCGACACATAAGATTTTTGTGTCTTCATTTATATTATAGATAGATAGATAGATAGATAGATAGATAGATAGATTTAATATCAAACCCTTAATTTTTCTAATGTGTTCTTTTTGTTTATTTTCATGTGATGGGCTGCTTGGATCTTCAAGAGTTTTTCACTTTTTCTCAGGTTTGGTGGGCTATTTAAAGACGTGTAAACACATGAAAGCCTAGGCCTGTTTATCGGGAACAAAGTCTTGGCCCATAGTTCAGCCCACAACTGGCTTGTCTTCATGCTTTAATGGCCGGCTTCAATCCCAACTGGCTAATTGATTCTGACTGATGCAGTGTTCTTGGTTGCGCTATAAAGGGCAACCATGTCTTGTTGAATAGAAACAAAAAAAACAATGCAGTTTCAAATCATTGTTCGATAACAATCATAGCTTTCAGTTTCTGATAAAAAGTCCTTAATTAGTAAGGTATTCATCTTCGCATGAAGGGTAGAAAGGGGTAGAATACTAACATCAGATGCCCTTGTAAAAAAGAAACTATCTTTTGAATGCTTACGGTGTCCATTATGCAACGATGCGGAGGAATTCATTGAACACATTTTTGTTTCGTGTGGTTCGCAACAAGGGTTTTGTGACACATTTCACAATGGTGCAAGATCCCACCAATATTTGCTTTCTCTATAAGAGATCTTCTCACCTTTCATAATAACTTGCAGCATGCAGTGTTACCAAAGAGGAGGGAGCCCACTCTTTAATATTGCAACATGCTGGTGCATTTGGAAAACACGAAACGAATCAATCTTTACTCTCAAAAAAACATCATTCAGACGCATTGTAAAACAAGTTAAAAACCTACCTCTCTATGCATCATATATATGGCAAAAATTGATCCTTACGGTGGGAAAAATGGTGCATGTTTAGAGTATAGTTGGCTTCCATATATTGATTGTTTTTATGTGCTTTTTTTTTTCATCTCTAATGTACTGGATAAAAGGAACGAGATGTGTGAAGTTTTTAAAACAGAAAAAGGCAGATAAGAGGAACGAGATGTGTGAAGTTTTTAAAACACTAGCCGAGTGCCCGCACGATGTAGCGGGAAATAACATTTTAGGGTTGTTAGCGAGCCAAGGCTAACTCGACTTGAACTTTACACCAACCCGACTCAGCTCAACTCCAAATTAAAGCTGAAATCTTAAAGTCGAGTTCGTCTTGATTATTTTGATATTTACATAATTCGAATACTATTAATCGTATTTTTGTAAATCATATAAAATGAAAAAAAGAAGTTGAGTAATATTTGGATATACACGATGGCTCCAAGTTTTACATTAAATAATATATTGATAAGTATGTAATTATATGACATCGTGGTAAACTTTTTTAATTGTGACAAGTTTATTATGTTTTTTTTTATCAAATATATAAACGGTTAGATATGTAACTAACGGGAACATCGAATTGTAAACATTTATCATTTAAAAAACTTGTATGTTCATGCAGTATTAATTTGTACATTTCAAACCGTCCATCTGATATAAAAAAAATTTATATCGAAACGTTGACAAAAATAAGCCCGTTTAAATGGGTATGCTCGAATTTTT
The DNA here is from genome assembly GCF_021521415.1 of Bidens hawaiensis. NCBI lineage: Eukaryota > Viridiplantae > Streptophyta > Magnoliopsida > Asterales > Asteraceae > Bidens > Bidens hawaiensis. The sequence continues at coordinate 17,331 of NW_027497173.1, read as the reverse complement.
TTAATCATATTTTTGTAAAACATATAAGATTAAAATAAAAAAGGATAAAGTTGAGTTAAAAGTAGGTAAACATGTAGGGTCAAAGTTGTAACTATTTATTAAATCAACATAATTTGAGTAAAGTTGAGGTACCATAATTGTAATTGTATTTGTTGAAATCAAATGAACGTGTGTGGATTGTGTTTAAAATACCACTTTGCCTTTTATACACATGTACCTTATACACTAGAAATTGTAAATCCCATAAAACAAACGTCTTAATTTACTCTATAGTTAAATATTATATATAGTATAGATGTATAAAATTTAGAAATTATTTTATGAAATGATACATTTAACTAAATTATATATCAGCTCCACCACTACTATCCATTGCCCTCTCACCACCGCCACTACAACCCATTGCCCTCTCCCCACCAACACCACCCACCACTGTCTTCGCTTACCGCCACCACTGCATCCGCCGCATGCCACCACCATTCACTACAACATTCGCTTTACCGGGGTGGTAGCGAATTTCGCAATCGTAATCACTAAGTAATTCGGCCCATCGACGTTTTCTCATGTTGAGATCTTTTTGGACAAAGATGTGTTGAAGACTTTTATGATCTGTGAATACAACACATTTTGTGCCATAAAGATAATGTCTCAAGATTTTGAGAGTGAAAATGACGGCATCAAGTTCGAGATCATGAGTCATGTAATTCTTTTCGTGAACCTTAAGTTGCCTTGGCGCATATGCGAAAAATTGACCTCGTTGCATGAGAACACAACCGATACCTTGGTTGGATGCATCGCAAAATACCACAAAGTCGTCTTTTTCATCGGGAAGGGTCAAGACGGGGGCATTGCAAAGCATATGCTTTAGAGTTTGGAAAGCTTCTTCTTGTTTCAGTCCCCATTCATAAGGTTTTCCTTTATGAGTTAGTGCGGTTGTAGCATCCCGTTATCTAGTTTCGGTTAATAAAATGAAAACATGAGTTATTACGAGTTGGGCTAGTGTTGAGTTAAATGGGTATGGGATTATGGACTTGGACTAGGAAGGAAAGAAGGAAAAACCATGAGCTTGAGCCCATGATCCATAAATAGATAAACCATAATCACCACTTAATTCCTCATTTACACATATTCCATACACCATCCAAAACACACACTTAAGCCTTCTCTCTAATCCTCTCCTTATCTTAGCCGAAATCAAGAAGGAATCCGAACATCGACCCAAGGTAATGATAGTAGGATATCGTATGAACTTAAACCCGTTAGATATGGTCATGAAACGACGAGCCGACACCGTTAAACCGTTTAAGTCATGAGATCCGGGGGAAACGGGTATAAACCGAACATAAGATGAGCTTAGGGATCACCCTAGCTCAAATCTGAATCGAACAGAGCGAAAAACGGTGAAAAAACGAGTCAAAACTCGTTTTTCCGGCGACGATGCCGGAAATGGTACGAGGTTAAGAGGAATGTCAGAGAATGTTCTGACATTTTCTGACCTAACCCTAATTCGTTAACGGAGAATTAAAGAACTAGGGGTGGTTCGCTAGTTGATTCGTCTAAGAGAGCATAACGAACTAGCTTTAGTTCGTATCCAATTCATTAAGGGAAAAAGATAATGAATTACCATTGAATCGTTATAGTCATTCGTTAGAAGAGATAACGAATTAGATGAACTGATTCGTTACATGGACTAGTTCGCTATGGAATGATTCGTTAAGGGTCCAGTTCGTTAGAGGGTTCAAGAACCAGTTCGTTATGTTAGGCCAATTCGTTAAAAAGCCAAGTAACAAACTGAAAGTTTAATAAAATGACACAACAGTCCCTGGACTTAGAAAAGAATGAATTAATTACAAAGAAGCCCTCGAACTTTTAAGTTAGCAAATTATAATGATTTAAAATTCTAATGGAAAATGTGTTAAGACGGTTAATGGAAATAAAAATTTTCCAAACTGACCTGACAGCTCTACCCCAGCCAGGGGTTCTGCCCCTTGGACCCTGCTAGGGGCTGTCGCCCCTAGACCCCGCTGCCAGGGGCGCTGCCCCCGGACCCCGTTCGTTGTGGGTAATAATTAAACTTGAATCATGATATGGGTAGTGATAGTTAAATTGATACGTGTAATTGTTATACAATTAGTCATGCACAACTCAAGAAGGGAATAACTATTAACGGTGAACATAACCGAGTTCAGGTGTGTTTCTAGCCCCATTCCTTGTTATGTTTTTCGGGGCTGTGTGCATACTCGATGTGATTAGTTAATACACTTATCCTAAGTGATAAGTGTATGCCATATGTGAAATGTATGAATGATTTCTTGTCGGTATGTGAATGAGCTTCGGATATTGCATGTACTGTCAGGTAATGGTTGATGATATATATATATATATATATATATATATATGTATATATATATATATATGTTGTAGAGGAAGAATGAATGATGTATGTACGTATGTAACTTACAATTATGTATATAGAAAAGGATGGTACAGAGGTATGGAAGGAAGGGTGACCGGAACCTAATAATATCCGAGGATGGAGGGTACCGGACCATAATAATATCCGAGGATGGAGGGTACCGGACCCTACTAATATCCGAGGATGAAGGGAGACCAGACTCTTATAATATCCGAGAATGGAGGGTACCGGACCCTAATAATATCCAAGGTATGTTGGGTGAAATGCCCTTTATAAGGTAAGATTTGCTATGAATATGTATGGATGAATGATGAACAGGTTATGTATGTAAAGCGTATCTTTGGGCACGTATATGTGTATGTAGAGTAAGTTATGTGATTAACTAGAACTCACTCAGCGTAGCTGACTTTTAGTATGCACGCAAGTTAACAGATTGAGCAGCTGGTTTGAAATGGACACATGGCAGGATTGAAGAGGCTGGCATCTGAAGATTGTCATGATGTTTTGAATGTTATAATTTATGCTATGTTTTAAAAAACAAATTGTGGATATTTGTAACAAATGGTTGATGTTTTATATTATTCCGCGAAAGTTTTAATTAACTCTGATATTTAGAACTGCGTTTATGAGTAAATCCAACGTTCAATGTAGGGCACTGGTAACGGGGCCTTACAACAGTGAGGGGTAACGTGATTTTGAAGAGGTTTAAAATGAATCGCCGATAATACCCGGCCAAACCAAGGAAAGATCGGACTTTCGTGGGTGTGGATGGAGTTTTCCAATCTTTTACGGCCTCCATTTTGGCGGGATCCACATGAATACCTTTATCGTTGACGACGTGACCTAAAAATTGAACTTCTTTTAACCAAAATTCACATTTTGAGAACTTTGCATAAAGTTGTTCTTTTCTTAGGAGGTCGAGAATGGAACATAAATGATGCTCATGTTCGGCTTGTGTCTTGTAGAAGATGAGGATGACATCGATAAAGACAATTACGAATTTGTTCAAGAATGGTTTGCAAATGCGGTTTATCAGGTCCATGAATATCGCGGGTGCATTGGTTAATCCAAATGGCATAACCATGACCTCGTAATGTCCATACTGAGTACGACAAGTGGTTTTAGGAATGTCGTCTTCATGAACACGTAACTTATGATAACCCGACCGAATATTGATTTTGGAAAAACAAGTTGCGCCTTGGAGTTGTTCGAAGAGGTTGTCGATTCGAAGCAAAGGGTAACGATTTTTAATGGTGAGTTTATTGAGTTCACAGTAATCGATACAAATGCGAAACGAGCCATCTTTCTTTTTCACGAAGAGAACAGGAGTGCCCAACGGGAAGTGCTTGGACGAATAACCGAGTTCTTGAAGTTGGTTTGATAATTCTTGTAATTTTGAAGGAGCTAAACGGTAGGGATCCTTGTCTACGGGAGTCGAGCCGGGCACAAGGTCGATTCAGACCACAGACGTCTTCGAGAAAAACGCCGGGAAAGTCACAAACAACGGGGATATCTTGAATTTTCTTTTCTTTGAGGTCCTTTACCACCGCTCATGCTAGGAATGGAACGTACTTTTGGAGCAAGAAATTTTGAGATGGAGAGCACGGCATGAGGTTGAGTTTCTTGGGAGTCGTTTTACCAAATACTTTGAGGGTTTTGCCATTGACGAGCGGGATTCAAATGAACTTGTCATAACAAACGACTTCGGCAAAGCTAACCAATCCATGCCTACTATGATATCGAAGCTTCCCATTTGCATCGGGATGAGGTCGATTGAGAATTCGCACTTGCAAAGAGTGAGAATACAGTTTCGAATGACCGAATCGATGATAATGGAACTACCATTGGCGACTTCGACAGAAAAAGGGAGAGAAAATTTAGTTCGAGGTACGACAAGGATGGATTCAAATTTAAAAGAAACGAAACTCCCATCAGCTCCGGTACAAAATAAAATTGAAGCTAAATGCTCATTTACTAAAAATGTACCGTTCATCACGTCGTTGGCAACTTGAGCCTGGTTGGCGTTCATCATAAAAGCACACCCTTGGTTGTCGTGGTTGACTTGTTGAGCTGGAGAAGGAGGGAGAGCTTGCATTGCTTGTGGGTGTGACGGAGGAGGAAGGGCTTGCATTGCTTGGAGCGGTTGAGCCGGAGGAGCCAAAAGTTGCGGGATTTAAGGTTGACGGATTTAAACTTGGTAGGCTTTGGTTTGGTAGTAGGGTGTGGGCATGATTTGAGCTTGGTTAACAAATGCAAGTCAAGGACAAGCATTGCAGAAATGATTCGGATCTCCACAATTGAAACAGGCTATAGGTTGATGAGGAGTTTGAGCAAAAGGTGCAGGAAGATTTCGTTTAGATGGAGCAAATCTTGGTGGAGCGGGTTGCCCACGAGAGGCTTCCCAAAACACGTTGCTAAGGTGACCATAGCGGTTACACTTAGTGCATTGGCGGCAAGATGAGTAAGCAGGATGGTGGCGTTGGCAAGTGTTACACAAGGGATGAGAGCCGGAATACGGTTTAGGTTTTGGGGTGCTTGGGATTGTTAATGAGGTTGAGATGGGTGAGTAACGGCATAGTTTCGGTGGTTGGGTTTGCTTTTCTTCTTGGAGTGGTGGGATGAGTTGAAGTACTTTATGGATTGAGGTTGTGGGTCAACTTTGGTGAGGGTTAATGGTTCGGGTGTACTTTTCTCATTGGGTTTCTTAGAGCTTTTGATGGTGAAGGTACCGGCTTTGACATGGTTTTCGGAAAGAGCACCGGCTAAGGTAATTGCATCATGGAGTGTTTGCGGCTTACTACTCATCACCGAGTCTCGGATTTGCAAAGGCAAACCGGCGACATACTTGTCAATCGATCGTTCGAGGGGAATGACCAAGTGAGGAACCAAGAGACTAAGCTCATGAAAGCGGTTGGAGTAGGCGGAGTTGTCACCACTCTCTTGCTTAAGTTTCCAAAATTCATATTAGAGTTTTTGGATTTCATGTTTTGGGCAAAATTTCTTCATCATGACTTCCTTGAGCTTGGTCCATGAGTTAGCATAGCTACTTCCGTCCCATTGGCAAACATTTCGCCATTCCACCAAGTGTGAGCGCTTCCCTCGAACATGCTTGAGGCGTACGTGGTTTTCTTGAGTTCGGGCATTCACAAAGATTAAAAACGCTTTCCATCTTTTCAAACCATTGCAACAAGGTAGTGGCCCAGTTCTTGCCATGAAACTGAGATGGGTCGGCACCGGTGAAATTTTTCAAGGGGAAGGTGCAGGGTCATATGTGGTTTAAGTAACGGTAGGTTGAGTGGCTTGAATTTAAGTTATTAGTGCGGGAATCACAGCGGCGATTTCTTTAGCAACCATAGAGGTCATCTGACGGCCGGAGTTCGGCTTGCGAGTGTGGCGTCGAATGGGAGGCATTCTAAAATGATAAAAGAGAAATGATATCAGTTTGGGGTGATTGATACAATTATGAGGGTGATATGTAAACATTGAGTGTTGATGATGGTAAGTCCTAGAGTTATGAGGATGAGGATGTTAGAAAAAATATTTTCTTTTTGTTAGTAAATCAAGTAATAGATAAAATGTTAAATAGTTTAAATAGTTGAAGTTTGAAAACAATGTGTTAGGGTTTAAAAGCGGGAAAAACTTGCATGAACCACCATGACTTGTTGTCCCAATGTTAAACCTTAAAAATCGTGGTAAAGTGGGGAGTCGAACATGTGCACGTATCACCTTGTTTTACACGTTTTGTCCCAAATATCGTAATAATAACAATAAAAGTAAACAACGAGGAAGTTGAGATGCCGAAAACACAAGTCCACCTATCACCGTGGCTTTTATGCTTCCAACAAAAATATAAGGAGGCAACCGGAACACTTGCATTCGACAACTTAAAGTGTTGACATATATAACCCGGTTTGTTGGACTAGAGGAAGAACACTACAATTCAATCATCTCAAGTAAGTAAATCACCTTTGATCCTTGGAATTTTTTTGTCAAATGATCGTTTCATAGTGTTTCGCCCTCTATGATGGCTACAAACCCGATATAAATTCAACTTTTAAGGGATCTTAAATAACGGGATCCAAATTAAGTTTGTGATCCATAAAAACCTACTTTTTGCAGTAAGGTAAGGATACCTTGGAATACTATGAAAGTGAGTGCATGTGTATATTTTAGGGGTTAAATGAAATAAATAAGTAAATAAATATATAAGTGAAATGAACAATCAAGTAGGGCAAACACGTGTAAGGACCCTAAAGCATAAACTATACTTAGTTGTTACGTCTAACCGTCTATCCTATAGTCATGGCTATGATACAAAACTGTCACACCCCGACCAAAGGCAGCGGAACATAGGGATGAGCTTTTTTTCCTAAATACCCGTACCCGTACCTTTACCTGTGCGTGTCTATTGGGTACGGGTATGGATACGCAAATTTACTGATTATAGGCAAGGGTACTTTCGGGTGCAGGTACGAGTACAAGTACAGATATTACGGGTACTGGTACCCGTTTAGAATATGTAGGGGCTCTTATTAGGTTTCCAACACTTATTACTTAACTTTAAAGCGGGATTTTCAAAACATAATATATATTAGTTGAATAAGTTCATTCTCAATTTATATGTGTATATTCATATATTGTGTATTCGTATATTTTTATTTCATTAAAACGTGTATGTGTAATTGTGTATATAATTAAATAACATCTATTAACTTTCACTCTAATTTTTGTATAGAATTTGAGGAAGCAATAAACTAAGAAAAGAAAAAGGGAATGGATTTTATATTAAGGTTGATTTGTTTCATTTTGTGTTTTGGTTGCGGTATTACGTTTTTTGTATTATAGATAATTGCCTATCGGTATCGTACCGTTACCGATCCCTAGTTTAGTGGAGATTTAAAAAAAAGAACAAACAGGTACAAAAGCGAGTACCGTACCCAAAGTACATGTACTCGTACCTATACTGGTACCCGTACTCGCACCCCTATAATTCGGGTACGGGTATGGGTACCAAGATTTACTGATTTACGGGTACGGTCCCGATCTCATCCCTAGCGGAATATGCCGGGGTGCAACGGATTGCCCAATAACACAAGACACTATTAAAGTGACAAATATTTAAACAACTCATTAATTCCATTCAATCACCAAAAGTAACACGTCTTGTTCATACAAATAACACCAAATTTAAGAATTTAATTGTTCATTTTTCTAACAACCTAAACGGTCTCAAATAAGATAGCATTATTCAAACTCCAATCAACCAATAATCAAACTTGTAACAATGCATAAAATAATATTTGTCAACACGTATGTTGGTGAGCAATTTCATGGTTTTGCTTATATATAATATGAGGCAAAATCCACAAACGTATATGAGACTAATAATAAAAGCATCAATTGCGGTATATAAATCATAAGTAAATGATGATCCTTTCTAATCGGTAACAACCAACATACTCAGATAATGAGGCCCTATTCTACTAGCACACGGCTAAAATAGTTAGAGGTGCGTATGATCATACTTACTGAGGCTTAACAACATAAAAATAAACACTCATGCACGTAAAGCATATGAAACATATATCACACAATAGAGCAAGTATTCTAAGTATCATTCACCCTAGAGTTTGTGGTTTGAGTATAGAGTATTATAAATCATTCTTGTTTTGAATAAGTATGCAAGTTACCCCCAAAGTATAAAAGTGAAAAAAACGGGGGATGAAATGTACTCACATGAAATAAGTAACTTGAAGGATTAGTTTGTGTTAAAACGGGGAAGGGTAAGTTCAACGAGCAAGGCCTAGATTAAAAAGGGTCTTTAGTTAGTAGATGGTTTTAAAATCTTTAAAGTAAAATAACTTGACAAGTAAAAGAAATAATTAAAGTTTGAAGGTTAAAATGTAAATACATAAGGAGTTAAAGTAATGGTTTTTGAAAAGTAAGTTTACTCGAAGTCGGGTCTCGGTATTATATTAATTAGTTTTTACTTAACATTTGTTAAGTAAATATTTGGGTATAATTGTAATACTGCAAACACTACGTGAATATCGACTTTTAGCCACACATGTGGTCTGGGCGATTTGCCACACTTCGGCTTAAATGTGTGGCTAAAAGGTCTTTGACCATGTTTGAAAACCTTCCAAAATGTTTTGGCCACACATGTTATTCTTCATGTGACCATTCTATACCTACTCAGGTACTTTTCGCCACACTTTGAAAAAAACTGTGACAAAATCTAGCCACATTATAAAAACGTGTGGCGAAATGTGACCTACAGTCATAGTTTGTTTGATATTTGATAAATATGACCAAAAACACATGCATTAGCCACAAACTCTGACATTTAACTAGCCACATGTTTTAATAGTGTGGCCAAATGTGACGAACGGCTACTGTATTGATAAGAGATGTGTCTAAAAGGTAAAAGATAGCCACTTATATTACGTTGTTTGGTGTAATGTCACATTTGTTAGCCACATTTTTAATAATGTGGCGAAATATGACGAACAACCATTGTATTTATTAGTAATGTGGCTAAAACGCTTAAAATATATGGCCACTTATATGAGGTTGTGTGACCAAAGAGTAGTTTAGTTTTATATGGCTAAAACGCTTTATTTTTCCTAAGTACCATCACCTTCACCTCCTCCCAATTACAAACCTAATCTATAAACATCGATTGAAGCTCATTAATCTTCTTCATCACTTTGATTCTTGCTCCAAACTTCATCAACCATCCTGCGATCAAATCTAACGGGGGTTTTCAACATGATTAATTAGAACCCTAGAGATGTCAAAAAATGTTAGGGTTTGAGTTTTGTTGAGATCAGTTGGTTGACAGATTCGTTCTCGTTTATTGATTGGTCTGTAACTTGATGTTAAACAACGATTATGTAACATCCCAAATTTCAAGATTTTTATAAATATAGATTTTAAACCAAAGAGGGGTCAAAGAGGAAATAAAACAAAAGGGTAGGTGATGTATATTTTTGGATGTTCTGGATGTGTGTGTGGACAGAAGAAGAAAGCAAGCAAGAAGAAGAGAACGAGCAAGAAGGAGAACAGATGATTTCACTTCTCAAATCGATTATCATATCGAGCATTAGAAAATACATAATCATCGTCTAGTAGATCGATTATTGGGTAAGTGTTTCTAACCCTAAAGTTGGGGCTTTGTTATCTACACTTCATGCATGATGATCTAGTACGTGTTTTATGTGATTATTGATGAACTGATAGTGATAATATTGATTATGTGATCTATTACTAGTTATAATTGTTGATTCTCTCATAGTAGTGTCAAACTGTGTTCAAGAGTATACCATATTTGATGAACACGGTTGATAAATTAGAGATCTTTTATGGATGTGGTTATATGATTATAATCTGTACACATAAGTTGATTGTTGTAATGCATCAAACATAAGAGGTCATTGTTAAAATGTGTGAGCAAATAGGCATTTCAGATCGTGTGTAGAGATTTAAAGTAATGATTTCAATTGAAATGAACACAAGGTGTTTGTGAAAATGTCTCAACCAACAAGGAATTAAAAGAGTTGTTAAGATGTGAAATTCATATTACTTCTGTCAATAAAATTCGTATAAAATCATAGAAAAATCGGGTGACTGTGTATTATACATACCTGAAAACCTCTTTTGATGTACTACGTTTCATCTTTGAACACGATAAACTAATTCAGACTTAAAACGGATCAAAACAGTAGATTAAAATGATGACAGCATGCTGTTTGAAGTTAAATTATGTTGCTGTCCTGTTCTTTGAATAATCATATAAAATAGTATAAAAATCCGAGAAATATGTATTTTATATTCTTGAAAAGCTCCTTGAGTCTACTACATTTTATATGTGAACATGAAAAGCTGTTTCGGATGAAATATTGTTCAAAACAGTTAGTTTCAGAACAATACAGCAGATTCAGCATACTGTTTTGACAGAAAATAGGTTGCTGGCCAGTTTTGCTAAAAATCACATATAATAAACCGTAGCTCCGACAAAGGTGAACTTTATATGCTTGGAAACCTCTGTGAGTTTAATACATTTTACTTTTGATCATATTAAGTTAGTTCTGACTTTTAACTGGTCAAAAGTTGAGGTGAATAGGTGCTGCACAAAAGGTGCAGTACTGAAAATAGTTTTTTTTTTCATAATAATAAATGGTGTGCGCACTTGTTTAGAAGAGATTATGACATAACTGCTTTAATGTAAATTAATGTCATAATGTATGAAGTTGCTAAGTTGAGCCTAGTCGTATATGTACTGAGTTAACCGTTAAAACGGGGGAAGTGGATAAATGAATTGAAAATGTTTAACTGATAACTTGATGAACACATTGATGATTCTTGGCTTGTTAATTATTTAGTATGAATGAGATTGGTATGAAAATATAAAGAATACTAATGCCGAGTGTCCACATTATGTATTCTAACTTGTTGAAAGTTGACTTTAACAAGCTAGGTATGTTGAAGCTTGGAAGCCAACGAGTCAAATGGACGAAGTGTAATCAAGCTCCTACGAACAAAGGTAAGTTTATCTTACATCTATTTTAAGAAGTTACAAGTCTTATTAGTATGTTTTGATTTATTATGAATATCAAATGGATACGGGCCGCCTTGACCCATTAATTGCAAGTTGATTTATTATGAATATCAATTGCATAACGGTAGCCGGCATAGACTACGCTGGACCTGGTTTGGCTTAATATTTTGACTAATGTTACTCCGGGTTTAATATCTTATTTATATATAATATTTAAATATTGGCAATAACTAATATTTGGTATTGGATTGCTTTAGGCGAAGCCCACAAATGGAAGCGGAAAGCCGAAGATCAAGTGCTCGGATGTGAACACCAATACACATCAAAGTGCAAGTTTCTAATATTGATAATGAATTATGAATAAGTTTTAAAATATGTACTATCTTTGATTAAAAGAGAAGTTCCTACGGATATTATACGTGATATTCGGATATTATACGTGATGTGTGGATAAATGTTAGGACTTTTGGTACTGTTGACATTACTTATTATCACCAACAATTTTTTTTAATTGAGTCGTCCCTGACCTGTTTCGACCCTGACCCGTTCCGACCCATAACCCATTTCGACCCAACCCAACCCATTTGCCACCCCTATGTTTAATGTATATTGACGGGTTAGGCTAGTTGTACCTCTTAAGACACAATTTAAAAAATATTCAAAAATAATAATAAAATAATCATAAGTCAAATTATAAATAACAATGGAAAAAGTAAAAAAACAAAAACATTTCCTCCGTTGTCCTTGTTCAAAAAAAAATCGACCCGAAACCCGTTTTGACCCGTTCCGACCTTGACCCATTTTGACCCGGACCCGTTATAACCCGAACCTTTTAACCCTGATCTATTCAGACCCGAACCATAACAACCCCTTTTTTTGATTGACCCGTTTCGACCCATAACCCGTTTCGACCCAACCCAACCCATTTGCCACCCTTATGTTTAATGTATATAGATGGGTTATGCGAGTTGTACCTCTTAAGACACAATTTAAAATTATATGCATAATGGGCCATTAGAGATTTCAAGGCCCAATATGATCCATTAGGACATGTATGAGTTGTTTTTGTGTATTATGGTCTAATATGACTCCCTATAACATGATATAACCCTTAAATATCTAATGTTACATATCACATGCCATAATAGACCACTAAGAGATTTCAAGCCCTAATATGACCCATTAGAACGACTATGACATGAAAAAGGCTATAATGGGCCACTAACACCAACAAGGCCCAATAAGAACTATGATGAAAGTATCACATGTTATCGGCCATTAACATCTAACTATGACTAACATCTAACTATGACTAATGGCATTCCTATACAACCTTCTTAGAGCAACTATAATGTGATAAAGGCTATAATGGGCCACAAACACCAGTTAAGGTCCAATAAGGCCCATTGATGAAAGTAAGACATTTTGTTGGGCGTTAACCAAACTATGACTCACTATACTCATATTCAACCCTTTTAGAGCAACTATGATATGATAGAGACTACAATGGGTCACTAACAACAATCAAGGCCCAAGACGGCCCATTAATGCAAAGTATGACGACCAACTATGCCTATGGCTCACTACACTCATATACAACCCTCTTGTAGCAATGGGGACATGATAGATGCTATAATGGCCACTAGTACCATTCAACGCCCATTGATGAATGTATGACATGTTTTGGGCGTTAACATCTAAGTATGACTAAAGATAGTCATATACAAACTTCTTAAAGCAACTATGACGTAACCAAGGGACACTAATATCTAACTATGAGTCTATGACTAATGATAGCCAAATAAGGCCTATTGACGAATATATGATGTGTTTCGGGCGTTAACACTTAACCATGACTAATGACACTCGTATACAACTCTTTTAGAGCAACTGTGACATGATAGATGCTATAATGAGACACTAATACCGATAAAGAACTAGTATGACCCACTAGTAAGCGTATGGTTTATTATTGAGCGTTAACACTGATTACTACACTCTTATACAACTCTTTTATATCAACTATAAATATCACTTGTATTTATTTTATATATTTTTATATTTAAAATACAATTTTTATATTTTTATATTATTTAAGGTTTAATTAGTTGTTATACACACACACACACACACACACACTAACAACTCTTTATTTTAATTAAAAATAAAAATATTTAATTCTATTTATTTCCTATTAATTTTACTTCTCTCAAAATTTCAAATTAAATTCACCCCCTCTTTTCTTTAAAAAATTTTGAATTACCCTCTCATTCTTAAATCTAATTTCAAATTAACCTACTTTTTTTTCTATCTCTTCATTACTTCTTACTCTTCTTCTTCTTCTTCATCTTTCTACACCCACCATCTTTCATCTTTAATTTCTCTAACTCACTCAATTTTTAACCAAATCCTTTGATTCCGGTCTCTAATCTTATTATTTTTGCGAGAGGAATTCACGTATGGTGTCGATTTCCATTAATTCTATCTCGATTTTTGCCAGATTCGTGTTGAGTGTGAAGAACCCTAAGAACCAAGTTTGGGGATTTTCAATTTTAAGTGTTATTTCTTGTAATTGAAGCTTAGTACATCTTCTTTCATTACTGCAGATTCGTTTTTGTTTATTTATTGGTATGTAACTTGATTTTAAACGATGATTATTGAACGATTGTTGATTCTAGGATATAGTACTATGAGTCTAGTTTCCAGAAAGGTAAAGTTTGTATTTTTTGGACGAGTTTTGAATAGTTTTTATAATTTTACAAAAACACTGGTCAAAGCTGATTTGGGGAGTTATATTCTGGTCTGTCTTTCCGACACCATAACTCCCTAATAACAAAACCAAACGGGTTGGTTCCATTTCTGAAAATTAGTAGTATGAGCTTTGAAGACAACCCAATTGGTCTTGCATAATTTGGATTAATGAGTTGATAGAACCATTAAAAAAGTGTTTGTTGTGCAATCTGCTGAATTGTTGGTACATATCTTTAATACTTGAATTATTGTGAGTTTTGTATGCATGAGAAAAATATAATAAAAATTGTTTGAGAAACCTAATTCAAATATTCTACTGTGGTAAATTTTGTAGAATTTATACTTCATCTTTTCTTAGTGAATAAAATCAGTTTGTACACGTTATAATCTGTCTCGTGAACTAAGTGATCATAAGTTAAGTTGTATGATAAATGTTTGGTTGATTTGCCATGATACGATGTGTGAATACATGTTAGGACTTTTTAGTAAAATTGTCTAATGTGATTGTGCGTGAAGGTCGTTGTGCTATGCGTCGATTCAAGTTTTTATTTTTATAGTTTTCTCTATATGTGTATCATATATTTTTCTCTCTTTGTAGGGTTGGAACACAGAAAAATGGCTAAAAAAGTCCGCAACCGGGAGAGACAACCGCACGAAAGAGGGTAATGATGACAGTATATCTCAGCATACGGGCGGTTCAATAGGGTTTGATGAGCACCGTATCCGCTTGGTAAGCTAGTTTTATTTGTAAATTCAATCTTAAAAAATTAGGTCAAAAATTATAATTGTTTGTGCTTTAACGTTTATTACATTACTTTTTATTAGGAAAAAGAACATGGTCGAAAAGTTAAGTGGATTGAAGTATTCTTAGATACCCACCTCAGCAAAGAAAGCAAGAAAAAGTATTGTGTGGGCGAGCTCAACATTAATAACCTTGTTGGATTTGATTTTTGTACAGAAAAGTCAGAACACACATTTGTAAGTTATCTTTATCATTTTTCTTTTTGTTATATAATTAGGTATAACATATCAACCAGGGGCGAGCAAATAAAATAGACCATTTCATATTTCATATACATGTGGTAACATAAAAACTGCTAACACTATAATTTAATATACATGTGGTATACTCATAAACGGGTTGGTTCGGTTTATAACAAAAAATTTAAATGAAAATTACATACTGATTTTGTGGGTGTAATATATAAACGGGTTGGTTCGGGTTCAGGTCCATGAAACCAAACTGGAACCAAACCGTTAGTAACGGTTTGGTTTGGTTCGGTTTAAAAGTTATACGGTTTGGTTTTGGTTTACATAAATTAAAACCGTTACCAACGGTTTGGTTTATAGTTTGACGAAAAAACGTGAAAACTGGACCGTCCTACTTGGCTTTGAGGTTTCGCCTTACATTAACTCTTTATTAGTTATGATGCTAATATTTTTAATAATTTTAGGTTCAAAAAGTTAGAGCCGAAATGGAAAAAGAACTAGAAAATGAAAGGAAGTCAAGAAACGAGTTGGAAGAACGAGCAACGAATGGAACAAATGGAAAAAGAACGTAAGGAAAATGAAGAAATGAGGCAAAAACAATCTGATGAGCTTATGAGAAAGTTTGGTAATGTAAACCTGTTTTGAATTTATGTTGTTGGGTTTGTTAAACTTACGAAAAAAACATGTTTTTAATTTATGCTAATGTGTTTAGTTACATTTTTAGCCACATTGACAATAACCTCCAGTGTCTATATGATATGATTGGCCACACAATACATCACTATGTGTGACGAAAAGTTTGACATTAGCCACACTTTAAATTAGGGAAAGCATTATGTGTGACAAACGGTAAGACAATAGCCACACCACAAACTACAAAAGAGTGTTTGACTGGCAAGTTCACATTTTTAGCCACATTGACAATAAACTCCAGTGTCTATAAGATATGATTAGCCACACCGGTACCTCACTATGTGTGACGAAAAGTTTGACAATAGCCACACTTTAAATTACGAATAGCATTATGTGTGACAAACGGTAAGAAAATGGCCACACCACAAACTACAAAAGAGTTTTTGACTAGCAAGTTCACATTTTTAGCCACATTGACAATAACCTCCAGTGTCTATAAGATATGATTAGCCACACAGTACCTCACTATGTGTGACAAAAAGTTTGACAATAGCCACACTTTAAATTAATAAAAGCATTATGTGTGCAAACGGTAAGACAATAGCCACACTATAATCTACAAATGAGTGTTTGAGTGGCAAGTAAACATATTTAACCACTTTTAGTGTAATATCCATTGTCTATATCATATAACTAGCCACTTTATTATTAAATTTAAGTGGTCATTTCTTTGCTATATCCACACGGTATAGGTCACAATGCAAGCTTAACACAACCCTATTGGCCACATTATTATAAAATTCATGTGGCTGAAACATTAATTCATGTGGCTCTATACGTGCAATGGTCACTCATAGTAAATAGTCATGTGGCCATTTTCTGCCGTTTAGCCACACTTATTGGAGAGGCTTCTTGATGACCAGCAACTAATGCCTGTACCCTTTAGCCACACTTATTACCACATAAGGCCACCAAAAACTGTGTGTAGCCATATCATACCCACGGTGTCGCGACCTTTGGCCACATATGACCTGAACCAAATGTGTGTGGCTAAAGGCCTACGGCCACACTTTTTTCGTGTGGTCGAAGGTCAATTTTCACGTAGTGAAAGTTAAATAGATACCAAAACGAGATTTTACGAGTGTTCGGATTTGTCGATTCGAGTCTTGATAGTTGGTCAAGCTCGAAGCCGAGATTCCAAAGTATTAAATGTTATGAGATAACTCAATGAAATCAAAAGAACCTTAACCAAGTGTGTAGTTCTATTAAGAAGAACCTCGACGTCCATTAAGCGAGTGTTTGGTTATGTCGGTCTAAACTTGTTATAAGATCAAGTTAGATCCAACATAGCAAATGTTTTGAGAAAACAATTAAAATTAGTTTATAATATAGTTTTACAGAAAATGTGAGATTCAGTGGCTCAAAACACAACTAGTGTGTCTTAAGCGAATGAACTCTGTTTAGTTCGGTATTAGTTCGGTCCTTGACTCGGAATAAGACCGAGGATAGTTACCACATACCCAATACCATAGAACTTATTAAAATGAACTTAGAATTTATAATATACAAATCTTACATGTAACATATCATTTTAAATATAAAGCATCTAAACGAGAGTTCGTCTTGGTTCAGTCCTTGACTCGGAGTAAGACCGAGGATGGTTACCACATAGCCAATACCATAGAACTCATTAAAACAAACTTAGAAATGATAATACTCAAGTTTTACATACAATATGTTAACAATAAAGTATTTAAACAAAAGTTCGGTTTTGGTTCGGTTCTTGACTCGGGATGAAACCGAGGATGGCTATCACATACCCAAATACAATTGAACTAATAAAATGATTTGGAAACTAAAATTAATTAAGGACTAAACAATATTAATACGCTTAAACAAATATAAAGCATTAAGTGTTTATCAATGACTATATGTAGCCTTGCCTAGCAATACCGAAACCGACCATGGCCGGAGACGAGAA